>NC_139947.1:18328562-18353562 GCF_963454915.1 Gymnoscopelus microlampas
GTCTGCTATACAATCACAAACACCAGGTGGTTCACAAACGTTTTAGTTTCAAGGACCACCATGTAACTCTGAGAGTGCACAAATGGAACCAACCCCTATATATGAATCGTTTGGGAACCGTTAAGGAATCGGACCGTTCAAGAGAGAATCGCTAAGGAACCGGAATCGTTAAAATCCTAAACCGTAGTGAGGTATGTTATTTATGGATGAGACACAGAAAGCTATACTGAAAAAGTAAGGTGTGACCCGTATAGTCCTGAGGGTTACACCATCAGAGCTCATTTAACCCATTAAGACGAATAAAACAGGCTAAGACTATCTTCCTAGGGAACTCAGTGGCTTCAGTGTCAAGTCTTTACGCACTCAGTCCAATTTGTATCGGTCAATCAGTTTTTAAACGCATCCGAAAAAACGCAGGAATTGAACCGGCTTGGATTTAGGTTTGCAACTATGGATTATTATCAATTATTCTCTTGTTGTTTATATATCAACGAATCAATGTCAAATCGATTAGCCCGATTCATCATATGAGCCCTATGTTATACTTTGTCGTACAACAGGCATCATACCACACACAATAATAGCAAAAATAGCAGATCTACATGCACCCCATTATGAGATTGTAGATCTTTTATTTTCCTTTTTTTATTATTATTCTTCCCACACTGTCTTCACTTACAGCAACTTGTTTATTTAATGCAGAAAATATGTTTCGCTCGCACTGACCTTCATCAGGTGATACCTTAATTTAACTCTGTGAGAGTACATGGTACATTTTATACACTCTCAGAGTTACAAATGGATAAATTAACACTGAGCTGTATACGGTCACCTACATGGATACATCTAAGAATAAACTCTCAAGACTGTGTTGATGGCAAGCAAAAATATTGGCAAAACCCAAAAGCCCTTTACTCAACTTTTTACAGATGAGTAAAAGCGCTCTCATCCCCTCTTCAGCCTTTGAGTTCCGTTATGCGATATAGAGTCCCTCTGGCAACTAGAAATGTATTCAAGTCCATCATTCTCCATGAATACTCTAAACTCAGCAAAGTGACTGAGGAGATTGAAAACCGCAATCTGTAAGTTTTATGTCCTCTCCCGATGGAGAGAGGTAAATTGCAGCTCTAACTACAGGTGTAACAGCCCAAAATATACCCCGGGCCAAACTATACCTGCATGTGGTTAAGTGGGGTAGTGGGCCAGCCTGTTTTATACCCCGGGGTATATTGTGGGCTAGTCCAGTTCATACCCCGGGGTATTATACAGGCTACCCCAGAATACCCCTCTAGCTCAGATCATACCCCCTTGTGTTTTTCATTAATTGAATTTACGTCATAATTATTTTAATGCATTATTAGGTAACATCTCTCTAGACCAGCAGAAACCAAGGACATACATTTAAATCAAGGTCAAGGCTCTGGCACATCTGGTTCCAAGACCAATGCCTGGTTCCAACAGTTGACCTGGTAGCAAGTTCACTTGATGTGTTGCTTGAGTGCCCAGTACCTGGGGTGGAGGAACGTTCTCTAGTGTGTGAAGAGCTGTTTCCTGCATGGTATCATTCACTTCCGTGCACTCACTATCTACAGCAGTGGTTCTCAACCTGGGGGTCGCGACCCCCAGGGGGGGTCGCCAAATAATTTGGGGGGGTCGCCAGATTTTTGGGTGAATTTGAAAAAAAAAAAAAAAAAAAAAGTTTTTTTTTTTTTTTAACAAAATATTTTTTTATGTTATTAATTCATGTTTTATCAGTTAATTTACTCAATTTACCCACTTTTTGCAAAAATGTTTTGATAATAAACAATTATCAAATAACCTATTGTAATTAAATAACCTTCGCGCGCGCAAACGGGACCGCGCGCGTGCACGCGGGGGGTCGCGGGAAATAATATCATTATTTTGGGGGTCGCGGCCTGAAAAGGTTGAGAACCCCTGATCTACAGGAGCACCACAAATCGCTCTAGCAGGAACATTGATCCTTCACTGACCTCACTTGGCATGCATAGGAATTCACTAAAGACTTACTTCCACATCTGAAAATGAACATTATGGCATATATTAACTATGCTGAAAGTTTCATGCTTCTTACAAAAAGTGCACGATTTGCAAAAAATGGGAGCTTATCCGCTGTACTATAATGTAGACGTATTATTTACAATTTAGGTATTTAGGAGAAGTGACTTACAAGAGTGTATCCAGAGTGGCTTACAATAAGCAAGGTAAACACATACATCAAATGCAGAGAGACAGTGTAGTGCCTCCCAGGTGAACCAAGAACCTAGCATCAGTCTAAACTCTAAACAATAAAGAGTGACAATGTTTTGGTCCCAGAGCGATGCAGTTAATTTCTCCTCCAAGTTTGCAGTTTATGCGTGTCCTCATGGGAATAATTACAACTGAACATGGGCAGGTAGCTACAATGACAAAATACTGCTGAAAAGTGAGTTTCTCAATTCTTGAGTGAAAGTTCTTTTTTGTCTTCCAGTTAGGGATGGTGGTCTGTTTGTTTGACTGAGGAAGAGGGAAGATGCCCAGAATGGCACATTGGTGGCAATCCAATAGATTAACAGGTAGCATGGTCCACTTCAGTGTGTGGACAGCGCTTTTCCGTTTTTGTTCTGTTCGTTTTAACCATGAACCCAACAGTTTAATAAACCATTTGAAATTGAACATTAGCAGACACAAATGTTGAAATAATTAATCAGCTTGTAAATGTAGGCTTCACAGTTCCACCTAATTGTTTATGAAGATAAAGAGTAGGCTAGAGCCCACATACAGCACACAGCTCCTCCCAGTGATTTAACGGGAAGAGTGGGGTTAACAAAACAGACGGAAATTCATTGTATTTTATTTGCTCATCTCAACTTTCTAGTAGCGTACATTTGATCATAAAAGTAATGCTTCATAGTCAATCAAACAAATGTGAATTCATAAAGTGAAACTGCAACACAGGATAGAAGAAACGAACAAGGGCAACGCGTGAGTGCGCAATGGAAATGTGCACGAACGTGCGTGTGCGCATTTGCCCGTGCACAACTGCGAGTGCATTCTCCGGCAGCAGTGCCTGATGCCGCTGCCAGAGAATGCACTCGCTCCTTCTGCCAATACGAGTTTGACACCCCTGGTGGGTAGAAATAGAAGTTTTATTTTATTTATGTTAAATAGGTGTACAATGTGACCAGGGATTTGATCTCAAAGGGTTATAAAGGGTCTTTTTTCATTTTATCTTCATTCTATGCTGGTGGACAATAAAGATATACTGTACTGTATGCCCCCCGAAAAAAATCTGCCCAAGTATGGAGTTCCACATGGCTCCAGACTGGCCTCCAAATACTGGTGTCCATATCCCAGACACACAGACACACATCATTGACAAACTGCACACATACTGTAGTAACTTGCTATTAACTTGCTATCCATAGCTACAGACTGCACAGGCCACACGGTTATTAGACCTTGGCTTGTTCTTTTTAATTAGTAATTTGGTGTCGAACTTCAAGGACACCTAATCATCACTCTACTTAATTGTCCGATATCAATCTTTGTCTCCAAAGCCTTTCAGTCGCTGGGTGTGTGTTGGGAGAAGCTATAATAACGAGATGATTCATTGACATGTTGCACTTTATTTTGGTATACTGTAGGTGGTCTTTAATTAAAAAATAACCTAGTTTTAATGTGATATAACCTTTTGTCCTTTCTGCATTGCATGGGAAAGATCATATCGTTGGGCAGAAACTTTGATGAGTGCCATTTCAACTTTTTATGTTTTTCGTAAATTAGCTAATGCCCTACTTCATCATACAAGAGTGTCTAGTATTATAATTAAGAAGTATTAACAAGAGCTTGTGACTAAATAACTATATTGGATGCATTGGAACACAGTTTTTTTTATTTTTTTCATATCCTTAAATGTAACAGTTTTGGACATACAAGGTTCCCCCCCGACAGCGACAATATTTGAGAGATATGAGAGATAACAATATGGATGAGTGCCATTTACGAAAAGAAGATTGAAGATTCAAGAGGTTTCCTTTGACACTCACTCACTCAGTATATACAGTGGGATGTTGATGTGCCATGCTCAGACTGTCCTAACAGTATACTATACAGTAACAAAACAAGATATAGACATGTTATACAAGTTAAAATAATAATCTATGTAGCTGTCCCAGAGATGGGATGTATTTTGTAGTATATTATTTGATTGTTTATTTTTCAGAAATTGTGAAAATAGGCTCTATGCACAGCAGCCATATTTTCACTTCCTTAGTTCACAGGTGTTACCAATTATACTAATGAAGGCTCTGTTCCATTTAGAGTAGCACAGTGGTTTCCACAACCCCCATAACTCTGAGAGTTATGGGGGTTGAACCAAATGGACCCATTTGTACACTCTCAGAGTTACACACCCGTAAGGGGCCAGATGGAAGCCCATGAGGGTCCCTGGACCCCATGGGTCCAGGGATGTTTCCAGAGTGTTTCCAGTGAGCCAACATGCACAATATCAGCACCCTGACTCTGTCTGACCAGAATGGAACAGAGCCTTCATTAGTATCATTGGCAACACCTGTGAATGTCTTCCCAATATGGCTGCTGTGCAAAAATAGTCTGTATAAAATACGATAAATACAAATAAAAAGAATGTAACAACTCCTAGATATTCTGGGCAGAAGGCGCACACGGTATGTCACTGATACTTTTGTTTGTCTGTACAACCTATTGTCATTGTAGTTTGTGTGTTATGTGTGTGATTATGCAACAAGTGAACATTTCATGATATGGACAATTTATGGACACTTAAAAAGATACAGCATGGCGGTCAACATGGGACGTTTATAATTCATGATGTTTGTAATTAATTCTGGTTAAAAATACTGTCATTTCATTTACAGTTTTTTCACAGTGTCTTGCACTGGGTAAATAAAACCCCCTTGTGAAACAGCAGTTGGAGCATTGTCTATCCTGCCTCAGAAGAATACAGTTTAGGAGCAGTTACAAACTATACTTTAGCAGCAAAAGAGGACAATACAGAAAAAAGTGTGTGCTCTGTTGTGAGCAAAATAGTTTACGAGTTGAAGACATTTGACCTGACAGTTTGGTCATCGTCCAGGGCTCTGATAGCCTGAGGGGAGGTGAGGGGGGAGGTGAGGGGGGAGGGGGGGGGGGGGGGGGTGTGTTTGAGAACCGCTCTGCAGGGCTTGCTGATCCTGGGAGTGAATGTGTGTGAACGCCTGAAGGCTCTGAGTGGTAGCTGAGTAGAGGCATTTCAGGATTTTATGTGAGTCTTCAGCTGTCTGAGGTGGTACAGGTGGTACAGGTGCTGCCTTTACTTGACTTTATGTATTTGGGAGGAACGGCACATATTCATAAACACGGCATACAAAAACAACATATGGTGGAGTTAACAAGAATGCAAATTCCCATCCGTAGTCCCTGTAACAAGATACTGTACCACAAAACAATACAACAATATAACATTGCAAATGTAAATATAAAACCAAACTCTGTGTGTGTAATAACACAGGATAAAATAATAGTTTAATTTAATTAATAAAAAAAGATTAGTGCTAATTATCGTTTGATCACACTTTTTTTTTGTCTAAATCTTTGTGAGGGTATTAACTACCCTAGGAGACACGGGGAGAACATGCAAACTCCACACAGAGTAGGCCCACTTTTTAATCACGCTTTTGAAAGAGTGGTCACAGGTTTGATTCTGGCCCTGCTTATATATGGGCACATGGGGGGGTCGGCAGTTGTGGAAAGTCCTTGTGCAGTGGTAAATGTCTGTGCAGAATGTGTGGTGAATGTCTGAAGAGTGCAAACTGACTGTGAAAAGTGGACTGACTAACTAATCAAATGGCAGGTGTGGGGAATCAAGTGCCCGGTGCTGAGTCGGGGTGTCAAATCAAGCTCAGGCTGGGGTTACCATGGCAATCAATTGGCTCATTTGGGCCCCAGCCAGAGCGTTTTCTGGTGGTTCTGGACAACCGCCTAGCCGACCGACTCAACACCGGGCACTGCACTCCCTCCTTCGAGATATGTGGATTACAGACACACATACAGAGATTCGGTGCATTTATAGTAAGATTTGTACAAAGTGCATTCTTACACGAGTGATTTTCAAATTTAATCAAAGCAGCCATACTTTTACTTGAACATCTTACTAACCTTTCCACCCCTGGTTAAATTGGATACAATTGTGAAAACTGAGTGAGAGAGCGAGCGAGCAAGCAAGCATTCGCACACACACACACACACACACACACACACACACACACACACACACTAGAGACAGAGAGAGAGAGAGAGAGAGGACAGGCTGTAAAAATGGGACCAGAGAGGGGGATGAAAGAGTTGACATGTACTGTAAGTAGGAAAATAAGATGAGGAAATGAGTTGTTTGCGTTGCATGCATGGATATGTGACGGTGGCCAGGTTGTCACATGTAACTTGCCACTTCTTTTTAGAATGCTGACACTCTTTACTTTGTCTCAATAATAAATAAATAACAATACACATTAAACTCACAACAATAAAATATCAGTTGCACGGTAAAGTGCGGGGTGCGTAATTACTGTGAGAATAATACTGTTTGTTAGGTACTGCAAGACTACGCCACCTTTTTATTTAAGAGGTAGGGTCCTCTGTAACACTCTTTCTTAGGCTATTCACAGGTTCGAGTTTACCCAGGTAAGTACAATACTTTTAAATGAGAACAACACTTCAACACATATCCCTTGGAGAAAGCTGGACGGAAACAGGTTTGTATAAAAAGGTAATCTATTTTATTAAGCTAATACAGTGGCGTCTATAAGCCATAAAATATTGAAAAGCATAAACAAAATATAACACTAATTCTAAAACCTCAACCTCCTAATGCGCCCACTAACTAACTAAAATACAGGAATACAGACAATCACCAAACACTAAAAACAGACAGGGCTTGTGCAAACTATAGCAAATAAATAATGAATTTAGCGTTAAAGTGCCAACTATTACTGAAGCAGTAAAGTGCCAAGTGCCAATTCAATTGCTATATGTCATATACTCATCACGGTTCAATGCAAAAGGTGGGAATGTCCTTATATGGGGTTTAACTGGAGCGGGGGTTTAGGCCAGGAATCACTGTCTCTTCTTGTCTTCGTGCGTATTGCCTGCAATCATAGAAACTAGAACCAGTTCATCTGTTCAGGTATATTTCACATATGAGGTTTAGGACCGTGGGTTTATAAAGGTAACGTTGCATAGAAGGACACTTACTCGCCCGCCAGACTGTACGTCTGGCTTTGAGGGTGTGAAGCGCGCAACGTTATCGCCACTGGACCTCTCCTCCGTTCCTTGGTTCGTCTGTCTGTCCTCCCCGTCTCTGCTGCTACTGCGCCGTCTGCTCACCGTCCGCTGCTGGTGGCTTGGTACGTGCCGCGATCACTGTATTCCCCACCTCTGCTCCGTGGTATGTCTGCTCCTCCTGTGCACAACCGTCCCTTCTGGCTGTCACTTCCACACTGCCCTGTATGCCTGTCTCTCTGCTGTCCAAGTGGCTCGCGCTCACTTTTGAATAAGGTGGGCCACACCCTACTCCGCCCTCATTCGCTCTGCCACCAGCGTGACCTGGGGACATTGGCCGTCCGCTGTCACAAGGCCAATGTCACACAGCCTATAGGGGAGTCCAATGTCAAGTGGCTCGGGGACCGGGGGGAAATACATTGTCAACCATAAAACATGCAGTGCAGAAATATAGTTAAGAGAATGATGTTTTTAAGTGCGTAATACAGGTTTTTCATCATCAATAAAAAATGTTACAATTTGGTTTCACCCCCCTGCTTTGACCCTGTCACATCCCCCCCCACTTTTCCGTTGCCAGTCCCTGCAACTGTCCCTAATCATGTCCATACCTCTGGGGTGGCTGGCCTATATTTGCTCTTCCCGAGCGCCGTGGCTCATCTGGTGCTCTCGGGACGGAGAGAAACCCATAATACTGCGGCGTTGTTGCTTCTACCTGCTCGGGCTGCACTACAGCTGGGGGGTCCTCGTGGGGCGACCTGGGGGCTACACACACTTTCAACGCATTTCTATGTATGGTCTTTTCTCGCCCCCCCTTCTCGGGTCTGACTCGGTACACCAACCCCGTAGCTCCCACCTGTTCCATCACTGCGTAAGGCTCGGGGTCCCACCACGTACTCAATTTCCCCTGGCCATCTCTCTTCCTATTTCGAATCCACACTCTCTCTCCTGGTAATAGGGGTGTAATACCGGCCCTACGGTCATAAACCTGCTTTCTCCTCTTGGCCGTTTCTCCCATCCTCTCCCCTGCGGTCCTATAAGCTGTCGCCATTCTCTGTTGGTGGTCCTGTACCCAGCCACCCACTCCCATGCGCTCTTGCGCTGACTGCACTCCTAACTGGACATCTATAGGGCGCCTCAAATGTCGGCCAAACATTAAGTAGGCGGGGGCATAACCCGTAGCACTATGGATCGTGTTGTTATAAGCATGAACTAACTCGGGTAAGTGCTCATTCCATCTTCCTTGTTTATCAGTGTCTAGTGATCGCAACATGTTCAGTAATGTCTGATTAAATCGTTCCACTCCACCGTTCCCAGCCGGGTGGTACGGAGTGGTGCGACTTTTTGCAATACCATAAGTCTGACATAAATGGTGCATTAACTCGGACTCGAAGTTGGGGCCTCGATCTGAGTGGAACCGGGCCGGACAGCCGAACGGCTGGATAATATGCGTCCATAACGCACGGACAGTGGTGTGCGCAGTCTGGTCTCGGGTGGCAATAGCCCAACTATAACGGGTGAATAAGTCAGTAGCTACCAGAATGTTTTGCCACGCATCAGCAGGCCTACCTAATGTGAGGAAATCAATGGCTATTACTTCTAGTGGATAGGAGACTTCAAAGGGTTGTAAGGGGGCCCGAGGCTCTGACCTGTTCCTCTGCAGGCTGCAGGCGACACAACCCTGTTGTAACTGACGCACCGCTCCCTCCATGCCTGGCCAATAGAACCGACGTCGCAGCTGGGCCAAGGTCCTCTCCAACCCAGCATGCGCCGCGGCCGTGTGGATTCCTCTCCATACCTCCTCTCTGCGTGAACCTGGACAAATGATCTGTGAGTATTGTTCTTTGGTATAAGGATCGGTCACCTTCCTATATAACACATGATTTCGTATAAGCAGTTTGTTCCACTGGCGTAACAGTTGCCGCGCTCCCCGAGTCCAATTCTTCCTCTCCACCATATTAGGGGCTCTCCCCCGTTCCACGCACCTCTTCACCACCTGCACATCTGGATCCCGATCCTGCGTCTCTCTCCACTCATCCTCCCGGGCTGCTGGCGTCGATTGTACAGCCGCCACATCTACAGGCTGCACTGGGAACCGCGATAGGGCATCAGCGTTGGCGTTGTTTTTGCCCGGTCGATACTTGATGTCGAAAGTAAACGACGCAAGTTGAGCAGCCCACCGTTGTTCCACAGCTCCCAATCTAGCCGTTTGGAGATGCGCAACAGGGTTATTGTCCGTGAATATTGTGAATCGAGCGCCAGTGAGATAATCTTTAAACTTCTCGGTCACGGCCCATTTAAGGGCCAAAAGCTCCAATTTGAACGAGCTATAATTTGCGTCATTCTGCTCGGTCGGGTGGAGACTGCGGCTTGCATAAGCTATTACACGTTCGTGACCGTCTTGGACCTGGGCTAGAACCGCTCCCAACCCACGGCCACTCGCATCAGTGTAAACCACAAAAGGCTGTGTATAATCCGCATACGCTAACACCGGGGCTTGTGTGAGGGCACTCTTTAACGCATCAAACGCCCGCTGGCACTCCGAAGTCCACTCGACTTTACACTGGTGGGATTTTACGTCATTTGGGATTCCTATCAATAAGTTGTTTAAGGGTCGTGCTATAGCAGCAAAAGAGGACACGAAACGCCTATAGTAACCCGCTAGACCTAGAAACGCGCGGACCTCGCGGACCGTTGAGGGTGGTGTCCAGTCCCGCACTGCCACCACTTTCTCCGGATCGGGCCGCACTCCCTCTTTGTCCACGACATGGCCCAGAAATTGCACTTCCCTCCGCAGAAGTTTGCATTTGTCTAACCGCAGCTTCAGTCCATGTCTCCACAGGCGTTGGAAGACGAGCTCGAGGTGCTGTAGATGAGAGGAGAAGTCAGGTGAATATACTATAATGTCATCAAGATATACCAGCAAGGATTCTGTCACCTGACCACTCAGACACTGCTGCATCAGCCTCTGGAACGTCGCGGGCGCATTACAAAGCCCGAACGGCATGCGTTGAAACTCGAACAGGCCCAGCGGGGTCGTAAAGGCGGTCTTCTCCCGGTCCCGGGGATCCATTCCTACTTGCCAATACCCGCTGGCCAGGTCTAACGTGGAGAACCATTGCGCCTTCGTCAGGCTGGTGAGCGTCTCTTCTATCCTGGGTAGGGGGAAGGCGTCCTTGTGCGTCACGGCGTTAAGTTTCCTGTAGTCGACGCAGAACCTCCAGCTGCCATCTTTCTTCTTGACCAGTACGATAGGTGCCGCCCACGGACTGCAACTCTCCTTGATGACTCCCTTCTCCAGCATCTCATTCAGGAGGGTCTTCATCTCCCGGTACATGGAGGGCGGCAACGGCCGGTGTCGCTCTCGTATGGGTGCCGCGTCTCCGGTCGGTATCTGGTGTTGCACGACGTCCGTCCGTCCGAAATCCTCGTCATGGATGGCGAACACCTTCTTCCACCGACACAACATCTCGTGTAACTCTCTCTTCTGCGCCTCCGGCAGGTCATCACGCTCCGTCAACACTTCCATCTCTTCGGGCAGGGTCTTCAGTGGTCCATCATCTTCCACACTGATTACGGCCACTTCCACCTCTCCGTCGGTCCCCAGGGACAGGCTCAGGTCCCTGCCGCCTCGGACATCCGCTTCTTCCACCGGGTACAGCCTCCCCAGCTTCTGGTGGCGGTCCAGGACCAGACTATATGCGTGTGGGTTGCACACTCGTATGGGAACACGTCCGTGGCGCACCGTGACGAGGGCACGGGCCACTCCCAAATCTTTTCCATCCGGCAAGGCTTCCATCAAGGCCTCGTAGTCCGCTCCATTTGGTCCTCTCCAAGCGCGGCCCCAGATCATCACTTCACTCTGCGCGGGGATTCGAATCTTCCGCCGGCCGACCGGCCACACATAACCGATGGACCCATCTTCGTTCGTCACTGCCTCCACCCTCCTACAGGTGGCGAATGCGTCCTTCCACAGCGTCCTTCCCTGCTGACATGGAAACACAGGCCTCCCAGGCCATTTAAAGAGGGCATGCCATACAGCGTTCACGACATTCATCCCAATAATCAGCGGTTGAGTACAATGTTCATCTTTCACGATTACAACTCCTCTCCCTGGGATCTTCATTCCCTCCAGCTCTAGGTCCAATATGGCATAGCCAGTGTACGGTAAGTCAAGACCATTAGCGGCGCGTAATTTAAAGACAAGGGGCCCATTTCCCAACGTTAGGTGTGAGAATTTTTCCTCAAATAAGCTTTGCTGCATTAATGTGACTTGTGACCCAGTATCCAGTAACCCCCTTAAGTGGACTCCTCCCATAGTGATCCCAATAGTCGGACAGTCCCCAATAAACACTTCATTAGCCCTTGATCTGGCGAGTGCGCGCTGCACCCCTGTCTCCCGGACCTCGGCGACAGGGCGTACTAGTTTAAATGATTGGGGTCAGATTTACAAAAGCGAGCAATGTGCCCAGACTGCCTACAGCTCCTACAGATCGGCCTACCTCCCTCATCCCACTCGTTGCGTTGGTACGGCTCCCGGCGTCGTTCAGATGGAGGCGAACCGCGAGGTCGTGTATCGGTGGTGTTGGGTCGAAGGAGCGGTCTGATCTCTTTCATGAGCTCCTGCGTAAACCCCTGCATTTGCGATTTGACGTCTTCCATAATCTCCTGTTTCAGTTTCTCTCTCCATTCAGATTCCTGTGAGGGTGTTGGGATAGAGACAGGTTTAACAGCATGGCACAAGATTTCAGCAGTCCCTTCTCTTCTATGTTCAGTGTCTAGTAGGAAGGCCTCATTTTTTAGGGCGGCGAAGTCTTCTGTGGGGTTTCGACGGGCATATATTCTTAAGGCTTGACCCAGAGGGCCTTCAGACAGTCCTACAAGTAACTGCTCTCGCAGAATGGCATCGGAGGGAGCGGTGTCTGGGTCGAGCCGCCGCAGCCCGCAGAACAACTCTCTAAGCCTCAAAATATAAGCCTGCACACTTTCGCCTGCGCGTTGCGCACAGCCATAGAACAAGGCACGAGCTTGGGAAGCAGAAACAGATGTTTTATACAACGTGTCTAAACATTTAAAGACTTTGGCCACTGTATTGCGATCTTCCTTGTCAATTACACTAATTTGTCGCTTAGCTTCCTCAGTAAGGGTCTGTACTACAAAAGCAACTTTTTTCTCCTCTGTTAAATCCTGAGTGCCCAATAATCCTTTAATCTGTTCTCTCCATTCCCTGTATTTCTCCTCACCTTCTATGCCCGAAAACTTAGGTAGCCACGGTGCCCCTGGATACACTGGCATCATCATCATTACTTTCTTGATTCAACCAAACAAAACAAAACAAAAAGCAGCAAAACAGCAAAATTTCAATACAGTTTCTCTTAGGGATTTTGTGTTGTTCTCTACCCAGTCCTGCCGCGCTACGCCAAATATGTGACGGTGGCCAGGTTGTCACATGTAACTTGCCACTTCTTTTTAGAATGCTGACACTCTTTACTTTGTCTCAATAATAAATAAATAACAATACACATTAAACTCACAACAATAAAATATCAGTTGCACGGTAAAGTGCGGGGTGCGTAATTACTGTGAGAATAATACTGTTTGTTAGGTACTGCAAGACTACGCCACCTTTTTATTTAAGAGGTAGGGTCCTCTGTAACACTCTTTCTTAGGCTATTCACAGGTTCGAGTTTACCCAGGTAAGTACAATACTTTTAAATGAGAACAACACTTCAACACATATCCCTTGGAGAAAGCTGGACGGAAACAGGTTTGTATAAAAAGGTAATCTATTTTATTAAGCTAATACAGTGGCGTCTATAAGCCATAAAATATTGAAAAGCATAAACAAAATATAACACTAATTCTAAAACCTCAACCTCCTAATGCGCCCACTAACTAACTAAAATACAGGAATACAGACAATCACCAAACACTAAAAACAGACAGGGCTTGTGCAAACTATAGCAAATAAATAATGAATTTAGCGTTAAAGTGCCAACTATTACTGAAGCAGTAAAGTGCCAAGTGCCAATTCAATTGCTATATGTCATATACTCATCACGGTTCAATGCAAAAGGTGGGAATGTCCTTATATGGGGTTTAACTGGAGCGGGGGTTTAGGCCAGGAATCACTGTCTCTTCTTGTCTTCGTGCGTATTGCCTGCAATCATAGAAACTAGAACCAGTTCATCTGTTCAGGTATATTTCACATATGAGGTTTAGGACCGTGGGTTTATAAAGGTAACGTTGCATAGAAGGACACTTACTCGCCCGCCAGACTGTACGTCTGGCTTTGAGGGTGTGAAGCGCGCAACGTTATCGCCACTGGACCTCTCCTCCGTTCCTTGGTTCGTCTGTCTGTCCTCCCCGTCTCTGCTGCTACTGCGCCGTCTGCTCACCGTCCGCTGCTGGTGGCTTGGTACGTGCCGCGATCACTGTATTCCCCACCTCTGCTCCGTGGTATGTCTGCTCCTCCTGTGCACAACCGTCCCTTCTGGCTGTCACTTCCACACTGCCCTGTATGCCTGTCTCTCTGCTGTCCAAGTGGCTCGCGCTCACTTTTGAATAAGGTGGGCCACACCCTACTCCGCCCTCATTCGCTCTGCCACCAGCGTGACCTGGGGACATTGGCCGTCCGCTGTCACAAGGCCAATGTCACACAGCCTATAGGGGAGTCCAATGTCAAGTGGCTCGGGGACCGGGGGGAAATACATTGTCAACCATAAAACATGCAGTGCAGAAATATAGTTAAGAGAATGATGTTTTTAAGTGCGTAATACAGGTTTTTCATCATCAATAAAAAATGTTACAATTTGGTTTCACCCCCCTGCTTTGACCCTGTCACAGATATTTGTTTGTGTGTGTGTGCGTGCGTGCGTGCGCGTGCGTGCGTGCGTGCGTGTGTGTGTGTGTGTGTGTGTGTGTGTGCGTGTGTGCGTGCGTGTGCATGTGTGTGTGTGCGTGTGTGTGTCAGGCAGCAGTGTGACATGTGGTGGTAAATGGAACAGGGCCGCCGTTGGACAGTAACACACCTGCAGACGCAGCCCACATCAGCTGCATGTGACGGCTGTCACACAAAAGCCAACGCATTTCATACACATTTAAGATGCTGTCGCTGCACAATTTTAAATGCACGAGAAAATCCCCTCTATTCCTATTTCACAGTCCAGAGCAGGGTTGCCAGATCTGCTTATTATAATTTCCTTGCAAGATTTTATTTGAAAATAGCCGATTTACAAGCTCACAACGCGTCGCATTGCAACGCGTTGTGAGCTTTTTTCAGAAACAATGGATTAAACACTGTCCTTAGCCATAACACACTCTACCTACAAAATAACATAACTATAGCATATTGGGCAGTACAGATGCAAAGAAATAAGGAGTGCTGGTGGATGAGATGGAATCTGAACAGGTGAGTTTTGAGACTGCGCCAGCAACATATTCTAACTCTGAAAGAGGACCCTTCGGGTTCCATTTGGTTACATGTGTTTACCCTCTCAAAAGTTGCAAATGGATAAATTACCACCGAGGATTTACTGTTGTTATGTGTACTGTAGGTACACATTAGAGTCAATCACTAATCATATTCACTTCTGAATTAGGAAATATATGTATTGTACATACAGTACTTACTTTCTCACAAAGATTGTTCAGTTGTCAAGGAATGAATTTCCATGTTTGACACAAATGGACACAAACATATTCAGGAGAACACAATGCAACACATGCAGAGAAACATGCTGATCATGCACATTCTAAAAACCTCTGTCCTCCCCAATATTCTCCTCCGTCACTCTCACGAGCATGCGCACGCACACACACACACACACACACACACACACACACACACACACACACACACACACACACACACACACACACACACACACACACACACACACACACACACACACACACACACACATATTCATGAGTCAGACGGCCGGTGAGCAGGAGCGCTTAAGTTTGTGTTTAATTGGACCAATTTGCCAGGTCTGTCTGTGTGTGTTCATGTATTGTGTTTGGGCATGTGCATGTGTGTTTTTGTGTATCTGTGTACTGGCGTGAGACTGAGTCTGAGACTACGTGATTATACAGTACATTTTTACAGTACTGTACCGTAACACACGCGCACGCACACACACACACACACACACACACACACACACACACACACACACACACACACACACACACACACACACACACTTGCGTAGAGAGAAGCATCTCCTCATTAGCAGGCATCTTAAGTACCTCGACACATCAGCTCCCAAATGAGCCTGTGTGTGTGTGTGTGTGTGTATACATTTGTATGTGCGTATTACGTGTGCATGTGTGTTCCGTTTAACACAGTACAGTAGCTGTCTTTCTTTTTTTTTCTTCCTCTACCTCTCTATCTTCATGTTGACTCTCTATTGCTGCTGTTGAATTATTCAATCTTGTAATCCAAAGAGATTCTGTTCTCTTACATAAAGTTTTCTGCTACATATTTTATATAATAGTAGGGCTGCAAGTACAGGTATCAAAATGTTTTTAAAGTCTTTTAAAGTTGAGATATCCCCACAAAAATGAACATCTAAATGATCCAGTAGTGTCCAGAGAAAACAACAAATCTTCCGCAATTCCTCCCCAAAAATGAAATGTTCTTCAATGTTCAAAACATATATATCAATGCATTGCATGAAAATCTAAATCATCTCACCCAACCTCTATGCCAGGAGGCTCCAGGACATTCCTTTGTTGTTTTTCTGTTCCAGTCCATATTATTGTAGCAAACCAGGGGAAACAGCCAGGCCTATTACACAGAGAGGGCAGATCCCTAAACTCAAGCTGGGGAGGTGATAGAGGGAGTGTATTACCCTGTCTGGGTATTGCAGCCACTGGGAGCCTGGCAATGGACTCACCTGCAGCCAGTCAGGCAATCAAGAGAATCCTCAAAATAACCGGCTCCCAAGCGACTGGTTGAGTCAGCTTGGAGTGAGGAAGCAAGCAACATCACTCTGTTCCACGAAGAGGCTGGTAGGAAGGACATCTTGTAAGCCGACTGAGCTCCAACACCACAGGGGATAGCAGGCCCCCCCCCGCTCCCTGGACATAATAGTTGCTGCTTTCTCTCTGCTCTGCCCACAGGACTGTGGAGCCCCCACCTGAGTGTAGCGTACGTTAAAGGCCAAAGCCCCGGACGGGAGTATTCCTAAGTTGTTGTATTGCCCCTTTCCCTAACTGTTTTATTAAAAGACAATTTAATTTACAAGCCAACTGACTCTGAGCCTCTTCATTTATTTATTGTGAATCTTGCTTCTTCTCCCCCTGGGTTGCCACAATATCCACCCATTAGAAAATCCTATTTCCATAATGCTTCCCTTATTTAGGACACATACTTTATCAACCTTAATATAAAAGGATTTCAAGTTCTGATTTGGATTAAAGTAGGCAGTAAACAGTATAGTTTTTCTTCTTTATTTTTAACAAACACTCTTCCACACCCAAAATGGAGGATCTCCTCCAATCTCATCCCTTCCTGGAACCTGTTCCATGTACATCACTTCCTGGAACTTTTATACCTGTTTCTCGTATATCACTTCCTGGAACTTTTATAAAACTTGCATTCTTTCACAGCTCTGCCTATATGAAATGAACGCTATCTACTGTAAGACTGAATGAATAGGTGTGCCAAAACTACATACATACATTTAACTGTTAAATGTTTAATAAATGTTCAAACCAAAAAAAAATGTATTGATTTATAAATATATTTTTTGTTCCTGCTAAAGAAAACAGATTCTACAGTCGTCACAGGTGTTGCGAAGGAGCTGACTGTAAACGGTGTGTTATTCATAGCGGTGGTCTGTTCTCGGGCAATAACAGACTGCAGAATGCCGTGATTGACCAATCAGAATTGAGCATTCAACCAAGCCAAGTAATAATACACAGTTAACGTCCGTGGCCCCTGTTGGAAACCAATTCTCTAACCCTGGCCCCTTGCTAATGACCTTAGAAGGCCTGGCCTTCTCTCTCTCACTCTCTTTCTCTCTCTCTCACTCTCGTATTCATTCCAACTTACTTTCAGGCGACACAGAACATCTCCAGGCCTGATGTTTTTGTTTTCAGTAGAGAAGAAGACCTTGGGTCACGGTTGAGAGGCAATTTCTCCTTGACAAACCGTCCTCCTCCTTTCAAATCTACTCTCTCCACACCGAAGACACTCACAATGCTCTGTCCTTGTTTCACAATGACATGTCAATACACACCATGGGGAGAGATGACTGACTCAGATGGCTTTCGTACATCGTGCACGTACGCGCATGTGTGTGTCCATTGTGTGTACTTCAAGACTGAAGAACTCTAAACGTCAAACGGTAACAAAAGAGTTTTCTATGAGAAAAGCTATTCATTACTAAAAGGTGTCTGCAGTACGGTGGACAAGGTTACTTCTCCCTGTTCTATATGTAACGTGTCAGGAGATATTCTTTATTAACCACCTAACCACTTATTAGCCATACAAGAATCTATTGTTCACAAATGTGTGAACGAGAACTATGTTATTTAAAAAAAATATATATAATTTCTACACTAAATCTCTTCTCCTATGTGTGCTTGTAGATCTGATATTTCTCGTTATTTACAGCAATTTTCAATGCGTCCTAAAATGTTTACGTCCTCACAAGTAGAGTAATACATACGTGCATGTGTGTGTGTGTGTGTGTGTGTGTGTGTGTGTGTGTGTGTGTGTGTGTGTGTGTGTGTGTGTGTGTTACATTTATTTGTGCGTCTCTTGGGCGCTCTAGCTAGCATAGACAGTAGGTTATGCGTTGGATCCCAGGCCTTAATACAACATGACTGTGTTCTCTTCCTTCTCATTTAAAATGTGGCTCAGGACGACAGCTTTAAAAGTTGCATGGCATCACAGCCAAAGAAAACCTCTTAGCAGGTCCCCACACACACACACACACACACGCACACACAGTCACACGTGCACGCACATGGCAGCACACACACGCACACACACGCATGCACGCCACGAACACGTACACGCATTCATTGTACGCTGACCAAGCTATCACAGAAAATGAATAAATGGATGAAATGTGGCGTGATTTCAAGGATGGAAATAACAGGCTGAGGAGGCAGATGAGAAGAGAGAGGAATGAACACATATATATATATATATACATATATATATATATATATATATATATATATATATATATATATATATATATATATATATAGAGAGAGAGAGAGAGAGAGAGAGAGAGAGAGAGAGAGAGAGAGAGAGAGAGAGAGAGATTCTAAACATGAGCAAAAGATACGCCAAGCGAGGGAGAGAAACAGATTCCAGGATGGAAGTGGAACAGGATAACTGAGATTGAGCGTGTGAGCCACAAAAACAGAGAGTGAGAGAGAGAGAGAGAGAGGGAGGGAGACAGAGAGAGACCGAGAGAGAGAGAGGTGGAGAGAGCAAGAAAGGGAAAACGCATGTGACAAATTGCAAATGCTTCCTAGCAGCTCTGAGTGACAGACCAATCATCTTACTAGCACATCTCCGGGCGATGCCTGGCTGACTGTTATTAATTGAAACGTGATTGTAAGAGGAGGGTGGAGGGGATGATCAGGGTGGGGGTGCGTGCAGGGGTGGGACGTTCATATCTAATCCACATCAGAGCAATTAATAACACATACACCATACCTCCCTCTATCACGCCTCTCATACATTTTAAGCGCTTTCAACCAGCCATCCCTACAGTACTCTCGGCATGTCATTATAGGCAAACATTAAAAAAATAATCCAAGAAATGTCATTGTCAAAAACATTCGTACATTTTCTAAAATGTTCAACAATTGCTATGCTACAGTGAAACAGGTTTCAAAGTTACTCTTTTAGCACATACACTAATGCAAACAAGGGGTTTCTGTGGGCATCTTGGAAGGGATTTGTATCTCAGGAGCTGTACCAGTAGCTCTCTACTTGTATCTGAGTATCTCACCAGGCACCCATTCACTAAAACTGCCAGAGTATATACAATAATAACACCCAATGCCAGTGATTTTTGCGTTTTATAACCTTTTCAAGTAGTCGCAGAATATTTATCTCCAGTATGATCAATCCCCTGATGGTTTCTAATCAGGGAGGGTTTCACTGTGTGGTTTCACAAATGTCAACGAGGTCATCGCGACGAGCTCGTTGACACTTGTTGTCCGCCTTTGAAAATAACATGTCTCGGCCAAAAATACATAGTAAAAAAAAAGTACACAGGAGCCGAGATACAGCATTTTTAAGTAGTTAATCAGGAAGTGAATGGAGCAGTAAATCTTCGGATCGCGTTATCTCTGTGTGAGAAAACTAAAACAAATACTAATAAATCGTCCATGGCAATGAAAGAGCTAGGCAGCAACATGCTAGTAGCTCTCATAGTGATTCTCAAACTCTATAGTCTCCAGGACGTAACCAGGACGTCCCTAAAATTGTTGATGCTAGTCCACTAGCCCATACCCAGCGATGCATGCACCCACACTGAGTGCAGACTTGAGCCTTGGGACCACAACTGGCACTATACAGATCCCATAGCCATGGCAACAGCGCTAATAAATTGCTTAAATTTGGGGAAAGTAAAAAATAAAAATAAATCTGCTTCAATACATTTCAGATGGATATAGGCTACCAACCCACGGAGGAGAAACATGCATGAGAATGTGCATGTAACTGTTTAAAAGTCCCCGTCTGTCAACTGGTCGTTATGTCACTGTAGGACGCTGAGTGTGGATGGTGGTGGACTCATTTTTTCACCCAGTGCCAATGGCCTATGTAATCCTGGGCGCTACCCTCCCTCTGCCAGCCTAGGGAGAGACCAGAACTGAGCTCATGCCTCCTTCAATGCAATTATTCCAACCAGTCCCTTTCCCCTCCATCAGGCACCCCGGCTGACCAGGGGGAGGCAGTATAGACCCCTTAACAGACGACGTCACACTGATAAGAACCAGTATGCGTGCAACCAGTATGCGCTAAATGAAACCCATTCTATCAGGCCTCGCCAGGACGTGCCACACTAGCCAACACACAAGAGGGGGTTGGGGTGTGCTGAAACCAGCGCACCCCGAAACAACAGGTTGGAAATTGATTGCGTGAAACAATCACCTGCGCATCCAGTCTCAATGTTAGTAAACAATTAATTGGTCTATAGAGACCAGGATTACTGCATGCTTGGTACTGTACTGCTGTGAATCACTCCCACTGTCTCCACCAGGAAGGAAGGAGGGACGCTCCGCCGGATTTGAAGCTCATCGAGGTAAATAAAAAGAAGGCACACGCATCTAAGTCATTTTCTCTATCCAGCAATTCCAGCCGGGCAGATTCGTCGCACCGGGGGGCAAACTGCAGCCGCGGAATACATTGGAGTCAATGAGGGCCAGGTGGACCAGCTTAGAACAAACACTGTTTCTGATCGACTGCGACCTTTGTGAAATAGGCTGCTCGGCACAGGAAAATAAAAGAAGACGTATCACACATTGTTTTCTGCTGTGTTGCTTTTCGATACGTGTGCACTGTATACGTTTACACACTCAGAGTTACAAATGTATAAACTAACACTGACGACTTACTGTGTGCCCCCCCCATCTCTCTCTTTCTCTCTCACTCTCTCTCTTTCTCTCTCTCTCCACCTCGCACGGTCTCTCTTTCTCCAGCATGCTTCATCAGAAACAGAGTAATTTAATCTTCCACGTATTATAATACATAGTGACTGTAGAGCAATCTCAGAAAGAGCTTGCAGCGATCTTTCTTTGCTGTGTGTGTGTGTGTGTGTGTGTGTGTGTGTGTGGGTGGGTGGGTGTGTGGGTGTACGCGCGCACGCACGCGTGTGCGTGGTGGTTGATGGTTTACAAATGGTATTTGTAAATTAACTGTCATTGCCTTTCTTATTGGCTGTGAGCTGAGCACTCTGGGGACATTCAATCAACTTAGTGTGTTTTAGCCGCTGGTGGTGCATATAGCTTTATCTCTAATGTTAAAGGTCAGCCTGTGGTAGGTTTAACTATAAAGCTAGTTCTTAATTGGCAACTTAAAACCAGGCCAATTTTGGGAGTTTACTGCCCTCTGATGGCCAAGTGTAGACACGCACCAGGCTGACCTACATTGTGATGTAAGAAACACAGCTGCAGCTAATAACATTAATACTGGGTGTGTTTGTGGGTATGCCAATATGCTATCTATCTATCTATCTATCTATCTATCTATCTATCGGCCTACGTATAGGCTATCTATATATCTAAGCATGATCAGGCTAAAGCAATAAGCTCTATTCACAGCAGCCATATTGTGAAGACATTCACAGGTGTTAACAATGATACTAATGAAGGCTCTGTTCCATTCTGGTCAAACAGCCAGGGTGCTGATAGCCTCGATCTCCAGGCTTTTATTGTTTAGTTTTGTTAAAAAAGAAAAGCCCGGAGGAGCGCGTCGGTGTACCCGGTATGGGAAGTGTTTCGTTTCCCCAATTTGTAACACCTGTGAAGGAAGTGATAATATGGCTTCTGTGCATAGAGCTTATGACCAAGGGTAGAAGATGTCCAAATGATGAAGAGGGTTGTACCAATACAGTCTACTGGTAACCAGTAGCTAAACCATAGCACTGGTTCCAGACAAATCTGCCATTGCAAAAAAGATTTGCCATCGGCAGATTAGGTCTGGCCCTTCTCAATAGAGATTGTATTTCTCTCCCTCCGAAGTTGTGAGGGACCAATCAGGGCCCAGTATGCAAATATGGGGCGGGTTTATCACCAGAGGCATTTTTTTTTGCCCCTCAAATGCAGGTTCCACACAGAGATTCCAGACTAATATCTACGCAGTATAGTATAGGCTTTTACTTGTAACAGAATACTTCTACATTGCGGTATTGATACTTTTACTTAAGTAAAACATTTGAGTACTTTTTCCACCACTGTTGGTTAGCAGGACATCTTGAACGGCGCTTCATGCATCTACAACAACGCACCCGGGGGGGAAACCCCGGAACAGTTCTGACACATCGTTATTCAACCAGGCACGGCGGTTTCAAGACAGACAACAAGGAAATTAATCAATGGGTTTGGCTGTTGTTTATCAGCATAGAGATCCTCCTTTTACTTATTATGAATCATCGCCTGTTCTCCAACGGCTGCACCTTCCCACAAAGTGACACCACAATTCAAACAGTGCCATTAACAAGCTGATTCATTTGATTTCAAAAGAACAACACGTGTAAATGAATTGCAACGCAATCTTTATCATAGCGTCATTTGTTACATTTATCAACGGAACCCTAGCATACTTATTGCGAACATTCGGCGAAAACAGCAGACCTTGTGAGCTTGTAGATGTGTTTTATTTTCAGCAAGAGATGGAGAGGAGAGGAGAGGAGAGGAGGAACAAGAGGAAACGAGAGTTAACGAGTAGAGGGGAGGAGAAGACATTAAAGAAGTAAAGTCTTCTATGGCGTGATCAGCAGGTCAGACGTCGCTGCAGCCTCCACATGGAACAGCAAACACACAGCTGAGCTTATGAACGCAAGAGTGTGAGAAGAAATGAGAAAAGCCTCTGTCTATCTCCTCTCGGATGACTGACTCTGCTCTGCTCTGTCTCCCTCTCCTACTCTCTCTCTCTCTCTCTCTCTCTGAGTCTTTATTAAAAAAGAAACACATGTAGTGCCGAGGCGTCCAAGTATGAAATTCAATTCTCATCCCCAAACTTCTTTTTTTTGCCGTTACTATCACAGCGAGCAGGCAGGCCTGGCCGGCTCAGCCTAGCTCCACCACACACACTGTACTGTATGGAGAGAGAGAGAGAGAGAGAGAGAGAGAGGGGATGAGAGTGTATTGGGGAGTGTGTGTGTGTGTGTGTGTGTGTGTGTGTGTGTGTGTGTGTGTGTGTGTGTGTGTGTGTGTGTGTGTGTGTGTGTGTGTGTGTGTGTGTGTACAGTAAGGGTTTGGGGCTTAATTCACCCATAAGGCAGCTCAGCTTGTTATGCAATTTAAGCAGGCCTTGCTTGACTAGGGTGTGGGTTGGTGCCCTGGCCACGGCATCGTGCACAGAATCAATTGCAGTGTGTGTGTGTGTGTGTGTGTGTGTGTGTGTGTTGTGGGGGGGCTGTGGAATAACATGTCCTTGACAAAGTGTTACAGTTTGTAGTCCTAAACCCCGGAAGTGAGTTACACAGTAAAAACCTATGTGTTAAAACCTCTTAAAGTCATACTGTGTAACTTTTTCAATTGAACAAGTTAGTTTATTATAATCTTTCACTGGTTTTCATAATAACCGTTCCACATAAATGGGCTTTTGAAAACTTCTTCATTGATTGATTGTATACTATATTAACAGTTTGCAAACAAAAAGCACTGCGGTACGATTATATTATCGTTTATAGGCCTCATCACAATTACTTATACAACACATAAGTCCCTATACCCCTTTTGTTTGGGTGGAGGCCTATGAACGAGCCTGTTTTTAGACGGACCGATTTCTGTGTGGCACCCTGGTCCCCCTATTTAACTGTCCCTAAATGTTTACATTACCATACACGCTGAGGAAGGCTTGACGCCGAAACGCGTCCGTGTATGTACTGTATGCTGTTGTCCGTGCTGCATATGAATTAAAAGTACCAGAAGGACTTTGGAGTGTTGGCTATTGCTTTATTTAAAGTAACTTGCCCCACACTGGCTATGACACCTGCATATTCCCCTAGGTATCAATGGTGGTTGATCTTATCTCATCATAAGCTCATACTGGACCTTAGTGGCGATATTTCTCTACCTGAATACTGCGTGTCAGTTTGGTGTCGATGTGTTTGTATCCAGGTACGGTAACAGTAAGATGTTCTGGTCGTGGATCATCTCTATTTGAGTGGCCTCCTGGATTTGGGGTCATTTGTTTTCTGAACATTGAGGATCAGTGTGCTGTGTGGGTGATGGCGGATTTTTATCACGCTGCTCCCAGAGGACACAGGTTCAAACACATTTATTGTAGAGAGTGACAAGATGTTACAAGACAGAGCACATGTAAAGCACTGCCACGACAGAGTCTCTTGAGAGTGTGTGTGTGTGTGTGTGTGTGTGTGTGTGGCAGTGGTGGAAAGTAACTAAGTACATTTACTACTAAGTAAATGTACTTAGTTACTTAAGTGCAGTTACTAAGTACTGCACTTAAGTACAATTCTGAGGTATTTGTACTTTACTTGAGTATTTCCAATTTCCAATACTTTTACTTCTACTCCACTACATCTTGGATCCAAATATTGTACTTTTACCCACTACAATTATTTGAAAACTTTAGTTACTAGTTACTTTGTAGATTTTGATTATTAATACAAAACATACATTAAACACTTAAACCCTATATACATTTCGGCCATTTAAAAATAGCAGATCTACAAGCTCACAATGCGTCGAAATGCGACGCATTGTGAGCTTGTAGATCTGCTATTTGGAAATGGAAATGGAACTTTCTGCATAATGAGCACTTTTACTTTTGGTATGCTGTATATTTCCTAACATAATGTACACATTTTAAGCCATTTGTTAGAAGTACTAGGATTACAAGTCACTTTGTCCTGTACAGACAGCAGACAGAGAGGAGCCTGGTGGGGGTGACAATTAGCATTGGCTATTGTTCTAGTTGATAGACAGAGCGGCTATGCATTTGAGATCAAGGCTGACACCCCTCCTTTCCTGGCTCCATTAT
>NC_139947.1:18358562-18378562 GCF_963454915.1 Gymnoscopelus microlampas
TGGTTTGGTGGGGAGAGAGGACAGAGGAAGCAATTATCTGCTGCCGAAGCTGACAGAGAGAGAAAGAGAGGGGATAGGGAAAGAGAGAGAACAAACTCATATGATCAACAAACTCATCTGTATCTTCTAAACCTTTCTCCTCTATAGGAATGCACTTGAAGCTTCTAAATGATCTTTTTGCCTAAATTGGCTCTACACATGGACCTACTAATATTTCCCTTCACACCAAATCTCATTGGTGAAAACAGGCCAGATCTACAAGCTCACGTTGCGATGCATAGTGATGCGTTGTGAGCTTGTAGATGGGCTATGTTTTTGCTGAATGTTCATCCCAGAATAGGGACACTAGGGTTCTTGTGGTTAATTGGGCCACCAGTGCCTCCCTTCCTGTTTGGCAGGTCCGTATGACCTGATAAGGGGATGAGGTGTGCAGGGGTCATGCTACATCTCTAAAAGAAACGTCCTTGTGCCTGGAGTCACTGTACTGTACTATACAATGGAAAGAGGCAGGACTGAAGTAAACAGAGGGGAAAGTGGGGCGCAGATCAGGAGAACGTACTGTATAGGCACGAACCACAAGACTCCACTTCCCGCAGTGACGCTGACTGATGCTGCCGGGAACACGAGAAGAGGCGGAGAACAGGTGGACAGCGGGGAGTGCTGCATAAGTTAGCATACGTTTGTAGTGTAAAAATTGGGGCGAGAAGTTCCGTTGGGCGTGTAGGTCTTGATGCGAATGTTCAGTGGTGTGACAGTCAAACAGTTTATACTGTATTGTGTCTACTGTATGTGCGTGCATGCGTGCGTTTGTGCATGCATGCAAGTGTGTGTGCATGAGTGTGAGTGAGTATGCGTGAGTGTGAGTGAGTGCATGAGTGAGTGGATGTGCGTGCCTGCCTGCCTGCATGCCTGCCTGCGTCTGTGCGTGTGTCCGTGTGTGCTCACAGTAATGCATGCAGAGTAAAGCCATGGCATCCTCTGTACATTAAGGATGTGTTGAAAGTAAAGATTGCATCGCGCTCCCTCCTGGGGAGGTGTTTCATGCTCTGCCATCAGTCCACTCCACCGTAGTAAACCTAACAGCCCACATACAGTACACACAACCAAGCACCTGCCGTTTGATCTATGAGCTCTTTCAAAGAATACAAGTCGGTCTCATTCATTTAGCTTCAGTTTTTCAGCATGAGAAGAACTATAGCCTGATTTAAAATATAAGCTATTTACAAAAATAGCCGATCTACAGGCTCACAACACAGCGCTTTGTGAGCCTACAGATTGCCTATTTTCAGAGAGCGACACTGGCACACACAACTAAGTATAACTCAGGCCTAAGTCAAATGTGTTGTTGTTTTGCCGAGCACCAATAATATGACTTTCCAATTTTTTCCCGGCTGGGAGTATCATCCCTTTCCCATGCCAGCCATGGTGGACCTGCTGTGGGTGATGTCACAGCCAACCGGTTCCACTGACAGAACTCTGATCCATAAGAGTGTGGCGCATCCCACCACCACCAAACCCCCATCCCAACCCCTGCCTGCCCCCGCCTTCCATTCCGCTCCAGGAATATGCCAAGAAGAGTTTTCAGCCTGAGTGCATGTGGATGATGTGGCCAGCCCAGCCATCAGTGTCAGCAGAGTGGTGTACCTGAAGCGTCTGACAGGCCTGGGAGAATGATGGCAGATAGGAAGACGAATGGAATAAACCAGCCTGTCAGCTGAGCCAGTCGGTCCGTGGTTATGAACTACACAGTTACTTTCACCATTCTCTCCTTTCTCCCCCCCCCCCCGTCTGTTTGGCTTGTGCTGGTTCTTCCTTTCAGTTAGTTTGTGCCAGAAGCAGTTTATAGACAGGTTTCTGCGCCAGTTGGGGGCAGAACGCAGCACTCTCAAGCCAAGGACCCCTTAGCTGAGAGAGAGATGGAGCAGGGACCCCCACTACATATTGTATAAAATAATTTTACACAATATGTAGTGGGGGTCCCTGTGTCTCCAACACAATTATTGTGTTGGAGATTCCACTTTTTCATAGATTTCATTGACTTGTTTGACAACACTATCATTGTGTAGTGTTGTGTTGAATTCATGTTAATGTGTATTTTCTGACAGTTAACCTCCCAAATAAACATCTTTGGTGAAAATAGCCGATCTACAAGCTCACAACGCCTCGCCTTGTAGATCTGCTATTTTCGGCTAATATACGGCTCAGAATAGGGACGCTAAGGTTCAAGTGGTTAATGTAAAAAAAGAATCCTATCACACAAAGATTTGACGGACCACCTGTAGTAACTCCTAGGGGTCCCTGACCCCCTGTTGAAGACCCCTGCTTTATAGCATAATCTGGAACACAGAGTATTTCTAGTTTGGTGACAGACTAGGACTTGAGGTCACATGATCACACGGTTCAGTCAAATCGGTTTTGCCCCCTGTACTGCATGCACACTTCCAGTAAGGTTTGTAAACACGAAACCTGTCTATACTCTTTATTATTATATATATGTTTTTGCATATGTGAAGTTCTATGTTTTTGGTAAGATTTTCAACATGATGATAACAGTATCTGCAAGATATTTGCTTACTTTTTCTGGTTCATGGATGTTTGGGGGGGGAAAACAGATGGGGAAGCTACAGCCCCACCACCCCCACATGTTCTGAAATGTTGCATCCTTGTTGGATATACTGTATTGTATATACAGTAGTGTCTAAGCATACAGTGAACAAGAGCTATATAACTATATTATTTGTATTTGTTTGATTCCGTCTAGAATACGAGTGCCATATTTCAGTCACCCGTGGGTCTGTCTGAGCCCTTGAGTGCAACAGTTCGACGGTAAATGTGTTTTAAAGGGGATTCACAGTTAAAACACCATTGCCATAATAGCTGCAGTCATAATGGACTGCATTTAGAGAGCACTTTAACAGTCTTATGCTTTACATTGCGGGCCTCGTGATCACGCATTCACACTTTCAATTACACTCCCCAACGGCAGGGGAAGTCATGCAAGGTGACAACCCACTTGTTGGGAGCAGTCCTTGCACAAGGACACTAAGCCATACGATGACCAAGAGAAACTGGGATCAAACCAGGAATAATCTAAACCACCGTCTCCCTCTCAGCTTTCCCTCTGTCTGTCTCTCCCACACGGTCTCTCTCCTACAGTGTCTCCCTCTCAGCTGTCCTACTGTCTGTCTCTCCTACACTGTCTGTCTCTCCTACACAATCTCTCTCTCAGCTGTACTATGGTCTGTCTCTCCTGCACTGTATTCTTCATGTTCTTTGGAGTGAGTGTGTGTGTGTTAGTGTACAGTATGTGTCGAGTTACATCTCATGCTAACCTAAGTGTGATAAGTTCGGCTCAGGAATTGGAAAGAAAACATGATATTTCTGGACCAAGACTATAAATTACAGTTGTGAAAATGACACATGGGATTTTCTGAGTGTTCCCTCTGTGTTGACAGTGTGTTGACAGCGTGTGTGTGTGTGTGTGTGTGTGTGTGTGTGTGTGTGTGTGTGTGTGTGTGTGTGTGTGTGTGTGTGTGTGTGTGTGTGTGTGTGTGTGCACGCGCACGCACACGTGCGTGTGTGTGTGTGTGTACATGGTCTCCTCACTAGCAGATAACTGAGCTTTATCCTCAGGTTTCCCACCCCACTTTTGCTTGTGGAAAAAGAGCACATCTAAGCATTTTTGTTCTCTCCCCCCATTAAAAGTTGCACTGAGACGTTTTGCAGATGCAGTGATTTTCCCTGTCCTTCTTCTGTTACTCATCTTTGTCCTTCCCCATGTAAACCATCCAAAATGTAGCCTGGACTCCCAGCTGTCTGTCTGTCTGTCTGTCTGTCTGTCTGTCTGTCTGTCTGTCTGTCTGTCTGTCTGTCTGTCTGTCTGTCTGTCTGTCTGTCTGTCTGTCTGTCTGCCTGCCTGTCTGCCTGTCTGTCTGTCTGTCTGTCTGTCTGTCTGTCTGTCTGTCTGTCTGTCTGTCTGTCTGTCTGTCTGTCTGTCTGTCTGCCTGCCTGCCTGCCTGCCTGCCTGCCTGCCTGTCTGCCTGTCTGTCTGTCTGTCTGTCACCTACAGTGTATGGCGTCCCTATTCTGGGCATATCAAAATAGGTGAACTTTCGGTGAAAAGAGTCTAACATTCGACGGAAATAGGCAAACATTCTGTTGAAATAGGCAGCATTTGGTGAAAATAGATAGGTGAGCATTCTTTGAAAGTAGGCAGACATTTTGGCAAAAAATACTCTAGGCAAGCATTCACCTGAGATAGAAACAGAGTTATGTTTTCTCTTCAGCATTTTAGAAACGTTCAGATCTCTTAATGTCCTCAAACATTCAACTCAATCTGAGCCGCATTGAATGAGTCAGACAGAGTTTAGGAAAGAAAAAAACTCTTCCTGAGAAAACTTGATGATGGTACTCAAGCTGTTTCTGGCCAAACAGTTGTGGGTGCACAGGGAGTACAGCAGAGGACTCAGTACGCAACCCTAATTGTTTCGGGTGGAAAGCCGAATCAGAATTGAAATGCCACGTGTTTGATTGCTATGTTTAACTGACTACTTGATTATTATTTTAGGTGAGAACCTTGTTTAAGCCCTTTACGGGTTTCCTTTCTCACCTGCACTTATTTCTGTGTCTGTTAATAATAAGTTACCTTTGTACTGTGTTTATCGTGCAAATAAATGAAACAAAAACAAAACAAAACGGATTACGAAGATCCAACTCCACTGATTTTCTCCATAGAGAAATGGTCCTTTAATCTGGCCAAGGTTGACAGTGCAGCACAGTGACAGAAAATACCCCATTTGTGGGGACAACCTTTTAGTACAGCACTTTACAGCAGTGGTTCTCAAAGTGGATTTCAGGGACTCTATGGGTTCCTTTAGGAGGGTTTAAATTGACCCCTACAAGTATGTAACTCTGACAGTATACAAATGGAACCAAATGGACCCGTTAGGGTCCATTTGGTTCCATTTGTATACTAGTATATTAGTGTGTGATAATAATCACACACTAATATAACAATAACAAACAATGGTATTTATAAACAGTTGGACTTCAATGACATCAGACATACTGTAGGTGCATCCTTATGATTGGCTTTAAGACCCTCAGACGTCAGATCATATCTGATGAGCTGTCAGGCATCAGGGTGTCATCATAATAAGTTGTTGTTCATCTTATAGTGTCCTTGTGTACAACTTTTGGTTCCATAAACAAGTTATTCCTTCGATATCATAGGACATGTGGCAGGTTTATCTGTGACAGGGTGACAGCTGACAGAGTAAATTAGTGACAATATCCCGGTCATACAGATCATCTTACACAGATACAGGTCATTTGGCATTTAATCACAAAGGGTTGACCAAGACACGTTTTTACTGATTGGAAACATATGGAGCCGGCACCAGATAGCAAATATGGAGCCAGCTACATGGCCTTGGTAGAGAAAGTATAGTAGAGTTACAAAAGGCATGTTTAAAAGACTGAAGTACAGGCCCAAAAAGACATCACTATATTAATTTGACTGGTTAGATCGATATTTCTAGATCATATCAATCTGGTCCACAAAACATATAGTTTTAACTCCATCACTTACCTCATCCAAGTTTTTCTAATCCACACTTCACATCCCTCTATCTCTGCTGAGTCCATTAGGTAAATGTCCATCTGTACACGTACTGTACACACACACACACACACACACACACACACACACACACACACACACACACACACACACACACACACACACACACACACACACACACACACACACACACACACACACACACACACACACACACACAATGGCTCATCATGGTACACCTGCCCACTTGTCTCGTCATAGAAATGTCTCTGGAGCAACGTGAGTCAAAGGCCTTCTGTCTCCCTGCCTGCCAATCAAAGCTCCATTAGCGGCTGAGTGGATGAAGGTCCTCCGCACTGGGAAACCCACAGTGTTCATATCACTTTGAGAGTGTTCATATACGGACCCCTTTCGGGGCCAACCTCTCAGAGTTAAATGAACACTGTGGGTTTCACTGTGTACTAGAGGCCTGGATGAGAGATGAGAGATGACAGCCCCAGTGTTTCCTTTTCAATACACTCGAGTGTGTGTGTGGGGTTTAATTGTGACGTGCACACATACAGCCTTGTGGAATTGACACAGCAGTCCACGCTCATATTATGTGACCGCATGCATGCCACATGTTCACGAGCGACCACACACACCCACCCACACACACACACACCAACATGAGCACATTTTCAGTCCTGTTAGCTTTGGCAGGTGAAAGAAACGTTCTTGTGTGTGTGTGTGTGTGTGTGTGTGTGTGTGTGTGTGTGTGTGTGTGTGTGTGTGTGTGTGTGTGTGTGTGTGTGTGTGTGTGTGTGTGTGTGTGTGTGTGTGTGTGTGTACTGCATGCCCTTTAGCTACACGGGACCTCTATAATGTTTGAGCACTATGTAAATTATAATTAAGTGTACAGGGTCATTCAAATGAAGAATTGAAAATGTATGCGAGCGATAGCGATAAAGAGAGAGAGAGGGGAAGTGTGTGTGTGTGTGTGTGTGTGTGTGTGTGCGTGTGTGTGTGTGTGTGTGCGCGCGCGCACGCGCGCGCGCGTGTGTGTGTGTGTGTGTGTGTGTGTGTGTGTGCGCGCGCGCGCGTGTGTGTGTGTGTGTGTGTGTGTGTGTGTGTGTGTGTGTGTGTGTGTGTGTGTGTGTGTGTGTGTGTGTGTGTGTGTGTGTGATCACCATATTACTCTGTAGACCAGCCCCCCTTGGAGGCAGGTCATTACCAATCATATCAGTGCAAAGCTGTTACAGAACCACTACACCCCCCCAAACACACACACACACACACACACACACACACACACACACACACACACACACACACACACACACACACACACACACACACACACACACACACACACACACACAGGCCCGTGGTACTGAATCGTAGAGGTCATCACTTGTTTTTCCCTATGCAGAGGCTGATAGACACAGATTAATGGAGCAGTACCACAGCTCTCCTCTCCTCTCCTCTCCTCTCCTCTCCTTCCAGCGCCAAATGTCTTGAGCACACTGCCAGTAGGCCAAGGAAGTCAAAAGCTACATATTTGTCATATATTGTGAATATGTGTTGTGTGAATATATATCTTCTGTATCTATCCATACATTCCACAACTCTCTGTCTGTGTGTGCTTGTCGTCATCAATACGATAACGATCTGTGCATGTGCATGTGCGTGTGCATGTGCGTGTGTGTGCATATACGTGTGTGCGAGTGTGCATGTGTGCGTGTGTGTCCACTGCTCTTGCCCACAGATACAGAGTTTCCAACTGCAGTGACGTCACTGTGATGTCCACTCCAAGTTGGTATACTTTCTAGAGAAACTGAAAGAAGAACGCAACGCAGAGACTTTTCACAGCTACTGAAGGTGATAGTGACCTTACTTATATAGTGCTTACTCTGTTATCTGAGGGAGGATTTAACAAGAACCAGGTTTATTTAAAGGAGTGTTAAGGCAACTTGACTGGCTGATATGACTTTGTATAGCTTCACTCTGAGGCTAAATGGATTCCGAGTCGTATTTTTCAGAATAAACTGTTTTATTTTATTTTCCCTGTCCTGTCTGTCGGGACATATATTTAAAAATCCTCTTATCCTGTAGCCACAGCTTGTGTGTGACACAACTCCACTGATTCTCTCCATAGAGAAATTATCCTTTAATCTGGAAGGTTGATGTAGTACAGTGATAGAAGATTCCACATTGTGGGATTTTTGTTTTAGTACAGTACGGTAGCTACATTTTCTGTAAAGCCTGTCTGCAGGAATGGTGGACAGTGACACATATAAGGAAGTAAAAGAATGTCCAGTTTGTAAGATAATATCTTCACTGGATGATCCACCTTGTAACCTGGCTCTGAAGAACCTGTGTGAGACCTTCATAAAGGAGAAACTGTGTACAAAAACTGTACCTTCATCCCAGATCTAACGTTGAGCTTGTGAACAAAGAGCTGCACCAAGCCATAAGCGAAGCAGAAATAAACACCCTCAAGCAGCACTTATCACAGCAGGTGATTTTAGTCACGCATCTTCAAGAAAGTTCTACCTAAAATGTATCAACACATCACAGTTAATACTCAAGGGCAAAATATCTTGGATCATTGCTATACTATAAAAAACAGCCTGATCTCACAGAATGTAATATACATTGCACGGACCCAGTGCACCTCATTCCGTGCATAGTCGCCTAGAAAACCCGAAAATCTGTGCATATGTACGGCGAGTCCCACGGTGGGCGTAAGTTGCAACCCAGAAAAATCCGGAAGCAGAGCAGTCCCTACAACAAAACGTACGATTCTGTGCCTATCGGTACATAACTCAAACGGCGCTGAGTAGGCTCAAGGGAACGTCTTCCAGTTGTCTATGCATGGAATGACACCTCTGTGCAATGTATACTAAGTCGTGTGAGATCGGGTTGATAAAAACAGAACACACCATACACTGAGAAAACCATTCATAACAGCCAAACGTGATCATGGGAAAGAGGTTGAATCATATCTGACTGCTAAGCAGAAGTCTATGGAATGGTATCATTACTGACTTCAAAACCCCCGGCTAAGAATAATGCGGGAGGTCTCCCCCTCATTCCGAAGTGAGTTAAACCCGTTTTTCAACTGATGTGAAAATTAAAAACGCGAAGGCAAACAATTAACCCCTCTATCGACGGAGAGATGTCTATGGTGTTTTATACTCACAGAAAAATAATGGTTCTTAAATGGTATTTTAAAACGCTATATGGTTCCACAAAGAACCATCAACTACTAAAGAACCATTTGATCTAGTGAATGGTTCTTCATGTTCCTCATTTAGTTCCAGAGAAGCTTTTTTTGTCAAAGTTCTTTGAGGAACCTTTGAACTCTTAAACCATTGCGGTGCGAAGCGTCGTGACCTTGTAGATCTGCTATTTTCGACAAAGACATTTCAGCCGGTTGATGAAGTTTATACGGTTTAAGGGGTTTGGGTTCTTTATAGAACCATTCAAATAAATGGTCTGAAAGGTTCTTTCTGGAACCAAAAATGATTCTTCTATGGCATCACTTTGAAGAACACCAACACAAATGATCTTTCACAGATGCATATTACTCATTGCAGAATCTGAAGTGCATAAGGCTTTCCAATGTATCAACACGCATAACGCAACGAGGCCAGACAAAATTCCTGGCTGAGTCTAAAGAGCATGTAATCTCTGTCGGGTGAAAACCTCATATGTCCAAAACTGTTACTTTTCAGGATTCAAATTCAAAAATAGCAAAAGTAGCAGATCGACAAGCTCGATTTCGAACTTTCGTAGTAGCTGTAGTATGATCAAGTAGGGCGTTCATTTACGAAAGAAATGTGGAGATAAAGAGGTTTCTGCCCGACAACAACGGTGTGAAACACGGTCTTTATTGATATTATAAGCTAAAAGTATATTAGTGTATTAGTAAAGTAGAAGTAGCTGGTCTAAACTATAGCATTCCCACCCATAGTGAGGAAACGCTTTGAAAAACATTTCAGACTGAGTCGATCAACTGCAAGTTGCCACTCACGCTCGACCCCCCAACAATTCACCTGCTGTCAAAACAGACCCGTAGACGATGCCATAGCAACATCACTACACACCGCTCCCTCACATCAGAGACAAGTCTGTGAGAATGCTGTTCATATATTGCAGATGATGGTTCGACACCATAACCCCCCTCAGACTAGACACCAAGCTCAGGGACCTGGGGCTCAACCCCAACCTGTGCAAGCTGGATTCGGGTTGCTGTTTGAAGCTGAGGTGAGCCGTGAACGGTTTGTGTGTGAAGCACAATCCAATCAAAGCACTACTGTAACACTTCTTGCACATTTTGTAATGCCTATGATACACTTATTTAAAATGCAAGCGTTCGTTTTTGTTTATTTTGTTGACAACACAAACTATGAAAGTGAAAAGAAAATAACAGTTGATGGCAAAATGATTTGAGCACAAAAATAGTAGAATGTTAAAGGAGATAGGCTAGTAAGTGATGTTCTGCTCAAAAACTAATCTTTGAAAAAAAGTTAAAAGGTCTCTATTTCAAAAGTAATCATTTCTATAGAGTGTTTTGTCAATGCGATGTCACAGGCTCCATTATGGCGAGCCTGTGACATCAGTCATCCTTGAGGATGTCATCAGTGACGTCAGTCGATATCTAGTCGGAGACACTCTAGAGACAGACAACACACACGCATCTCAACACCAAAGATGGTGTTTGACGGCTGCAGAAAGCTAACTGATCCCAGTCTAGCCCACAGCTATTCAACTTAGCAGGGCATGCGTATATTGGGGTTTATCCATAAACCATGTCCGGATTACCGTTAGGCAGCAGACTTCTGCGCTCCCAGTGGGGTACTCGACTCAACGGGGCGTTTTGGAAAACACTGTGTGTTCGCCAGAAGCACAGCCGCAGTGGCTCTGCAGACACCAACTATGATAGGCTGTATCCCGGTCACATCCCGACTAGCCCCATCCAGAAAGCCTTGTTGGCAGTCGGGTCAGGGGTGGCTGCACTGCAGAACCCACACAGACATGACATGGTGGCAGTGTTGGGAGAGACCACGGGACACCTAGCCCTAGTCAATCTCAGGGACAGGATGAGAAAGGACCCGGAAGGCCACGCTATCCTCACAGAGAGACCAAGGATCCGCCTGTCTACACTGGATCTGAGCGAGATGGCCTCGATGCCCGACGGCTCTTTTGGGAGAGAATACGTTCGTTTTCTGGAGGATAATCGTGTAACCCCTGACTCTAGGGCAGATGTGAGATTTGTTGACAATGAGGAGCTGGCATACGTTATGCAAAGATATAGAGAAGTCCATGATTTGCTGCACACGCTACTTGGAATGCCCACTAACATGCTAGGTGAGGTAGCAGTGAAGTGGTTTGAAGCTGCTCAGACTGAGCTGCCAATGTGTGTTCTGGCAGCATTGCTCGGCCCACTTCGGCTTAACACAACTCATTTGCAGCTACTGGTGACATCCCTTGGTCCATGGGCTCTCCGGAATGGTCGCCAGGCCCGCTGTGTCCTCAACATCTTTTATGAGAGACGGTGGGAACAGAATCTTGAAGACCTCAGACAAGAGCTCAATATTGAACCACCGCATCGTTCTCTCAGTGCCATCATCCAAAGGAAAAGGAGGAGGACTGAGTCAGGGATGACTTGCTGATGGAGGTGATACAACTGTAACCGGTTAATTGAATCAAATGTGAGAAAAACAGAGCATGGTGTAGAACTAGACATTTAATTTAATTTAATTTTTGGACACATAGAGATGCATGTACCACATATTGTTGGTCTCTAATATGTAGATGGTAGAAAATAGAAACTAGTGGTATTCCCTAGATTTTTTTAAAATCTAGTGGACATCATCCTCTTTTAATTACACAATTAGACATCTTCTTTGGTAACATCTTCAGAGGGAGAGTATGACCATGCAGTGTAAACGTATGGAAAGAGTGTGTCTTTGAAAGTGTGCGTGAAGGTGTGTAGGTGTTCCACAATGCAGCAAATTAATGTTGTATGTATGTATATCATTTAAGCTGCCCGAGAGCAACATTGAGAAAGTGCCCTGAGAGCATGTTAATTTGCTGCTCTGAGGGCAGTTTCTCAATGCTGGTCTCAGGGCAGATTAAAGCCTTTTACATGTATATATATGCAACAATGTTAATTTGCTGCTCTCAGGGCACTTTCTCAATGCTGCTCTCAGGGCAGCTTATAACCTTCTACAGGTATATAGATGCAACAATGTTAATTTGCTGCTCTCAGGGCACTTTCTCAATGCTGCTCTCAGGGCAGCTTATAACCTTCTACAGGTATATAGATGCAACAATGTTAATTTGCTGCTCTCAGGGCACTTTCTCAATGCTGCTCTCAGGGCAGCTTATAACCTTCTACAGGTATATAGATGCAACAATGTTAATTTGCTGCTCTGAGGGCAGTTTCTCAATGCTGCTCTCAGGGCAGCTTAAATGATACACATACAACAACATCATTAATTTTCTGCTCTGAGGGCAGTTTCGGGGATTCAGCCTGTCATTGGGCCCAGAGTCTGTTCGACTGGGACGACCATGAAGACACAGCCAATAGGCTGTAGTCCCGGGTTTCCAGACAGTGGCATACCCTTTTCATGTTCCGGTTTAGTTTCCCACAGCTTTGTTTGATTGGCTCGGTAGCAGATTTGATACTGCAGCATTTCTGTTGTGAATATAATAATAACATCTGTCCGTGAGTGTGTGTGTGGGTGCGCCTGTCCACTGCAAGAGCATATGAGTTCGAGATATGGTGTTCCAACTGCAATGACGTCATGGTGATGTCCACTTTGAGTTGATATTCTGAGAAACTGAAACAAGATCACAGAACACACTGTCTTTCCAGGGTAATAGTAAGGAATTCTAACTTTTAGGCTAAAGTAAATATAAGGGAATATATTCTAGAAGTGTTAATCCAACTTGACTGTCTGATTTCCTATCTTGAGACCAATGGCTTCCCAGTTGTCCCTTTCAGAAGAGGATTTTTCCTGTCCTGTGTGTTATGATATATTTAAACATCCTGTTATCCTGTCATGTAGCCACAGCTTCTGTAAAGCGTGTCTGCAGGAATGGTGGGCACATAAGAGAATAAAAGAATGTCCCGTTTGTTGGAAAATATCTTCAGTGGATGATCCACGCTGTAACCTGGCTCTGAAGAACCTGTGTGAGTCCTTCATACAGGTGAAACATCGGAAAACGGATTCCAAGGAAGAGGCCAAATTATCACTGTCACTGAAGATGGCAGCCAAGGAATCACTTGAGATCTTACAGGAGAAACTGAAGGTTTTTAATGAATTCAAAACCAACTGTGACCAAGCAGCAGAACACATTAAGGTCCAGACCCAGAACACAGAGAGGGAGATTGAGAAACAGTTTAAGAGGCTTCATCAGTTTCTGCAAGAGGAAGAGGAGGCTAGGATTAATGCACTGAAGGAGGAAGAGTTGAAGAAGAGTCAGATGATGAAGGAGAATATAGAAGGTCTGAATAGAGAGATATCAACACTTTCGAACACAATCAGAGCCATAGAGGAAGAGCTGAGAACTGAACACGTCTCATTCCTGCAAAATTACAAGGCCACGGTGGAAAGAGTCCAGTTCACACTGCTGGACCCACAGCCGGTCTCAGGAGCACTGATAGATGTGGCCAAACACTTGGGAAACCTGGCCTTCAGCGTCTGGGACAAGATGAAGGACATTGTCTCCTACATTCCTGTGATTCTGGACCCCAACACTGCCCATCCACTGTACATGCTGTCTGGTGATCTGACCTGTGTGGGGCGGGGAGTGAGACAGCAGCTTCCTGACAACCCAGAGAGGTTTGATCTCTACACTGATGTTGTGGGTTCCGAGGGCTTTAATTCAGGGAGTCACAGCTGGGATGTTGAGGTGGGAGACAATACATATTGGCATGTAGGTGCGTTACCAGCGTCTTTCCAGAGGAAGGGAGATAAAGGGGGTCAATACTGGAGAATAGGGCTCTGTGAAGGTACATACACAGCATACCAAAACTCACCACCAGGGCCAGCCACTGTTCTCTCTGTGAAACAGAAACCCTGGAGTATCAGGGTCCAGCTGGACTGGAACAAAGGACAGCTGTCCTTCTCTGATCCTGATACCAACACACACCTACACACCTTCAGGCACACTTTCAAAGAGACACTCTTTCCATACATTTACACTGGTCATACGCTCCCTCTGAAGATGTTACCAAAGAAGATCAGTGTAGTTAAAAGAGGATGATGACCGCTAGATTTTCCAAAAAATCTAGGGAATACCACTAGATTTTAGAAACCATATGATGTGTTCAAGGACAGTCAATATGAACTAGTGTCATCATAATAATAATGATAATAATATTACTCAACTACAAGTGAAAGTTGCTCTGTCAAATTTGTATTTGAGTTAGTGCTGGAGTACTTGCTTTTAAACATACTTAATATCAGTGCATTTCTGTATTAACATTTTCCAAAAACATTCAAAGATCTTCCAGAAATGTTCAACAACTAATAGTGAAAATAGCAGATCTACAAGCTCACAACGTGTCACATCTTGACGCGTTGTGAGATTGTAGATTGTCTATTCTAACTATATTTGAAATACAGCTCAAGTGCTTAATTCATTCATTCAAGTACTTTTTCCTTTCCTAGAAATGTAGTGGAGTCAAAAGTACAATATTTGTCTTTGAAATGTAAAGTGCAGATACTCAAAAAAAATGTACTTAAGTACAGTCCTCAAGTAAGCACAAACGTTGTTTGTTACTATCCACCACTGGACATCGAACGTTATAAGTACAGTGGCATCGGATACCCGGTGGTTCTCAACCTGTGGGTCGGGACCCACATGCACACAACGTCTCGCAACGTGAGCCGTTGTGAGCATATAGATCGGCTTATTGGTAGAGTAGAATAAAATAAAATAAAATAAAATAAAATAAAATAAAATAAAATAAAATAAAATAAAATAAAATAAAATAAAATAAAATAAAATAAAATAAAATAAAATAAAATAAAATAAAATAAAATAAAATAAAATATAGTAGGCTACTTTTAAAAAGCACTTCACACAACATTAAACATAAAAACTAAAACTGTGCGAGAAACAAATAAAAGACAGCAAAATTCGTAAAACAAAAAATATAAAAAGTGAAAAGTTTTATTAATTTAACTGAAGAGTTTGCAGATGGAACCAAAAGGACCTGTACAAGATTTACAGTGTATTACTTGGAAAAATACATATTTTAGACGTTAGGCGACATTGAATCAACTGTTGAAGAGGGTGGGTGTTGAATTGGTGGGTGCTGGGTGGGTGTTGAATTGACCAGACAGACAGACAACCTTTATTGACCCCCTGGGGATCAAGGGTGATCAATGTATGCAGGTTTATGCGTGTCTCTGTGTGTGTGTGTGTGTATGTATATATGTATGTATGAAAATATGTATGCATGGATGTACTGTATGTATGTATGAATATAATGTGTATCACTATCAGTTTTAATAACACCATATTCCTCGCAAAGTTCCATTTCAAATTCTGACCTAAAATGTATAGATATCTGATCTCAGCGAGACAAGAACGTCTGCCTTTAAATTATGTTTCTTTGTCTGGTTCAGAAGCATTGTTGCCATTCGTGGTAGTGTATTTGTATTTCTGCAGCTAATGAGCCATGCAATAAAATTAAAAAAGGAATATGGATCCACATTGTGTGGCTCCAATATGGACCGAAGATGTAGTGGAGTAGAAGTATAAAGCAGAAAAACATTGAAATACTCAAAGTAAAAGTACTGTATCTCAAAATTGTACAGTGCTTGATTTTAAAAAAGTACAGTGCCTGAGTACATTTACTGTACTTCTTAAAAATAAATAGCCTACAGTTGTAATCAGTTTGTTTGTTTGTGAGTTTTTTTTGTTTTTAAGACATTTATTACTTTGTAAAATGTTGTCTATTTGTGTTAACTTTCTTTGGTTAAATAATTATGAAAGACTTGAATCGTGTTTTAGGAAATGTATTTTCTTTTTGGCAGATTTCGTGTGTAAGGCTTGGGAAACAAGACAGAATGTTCTGTATGTTTGAAGTAGAGTTTGAAAAACAGAGTTTTTATTTTGTTCTATATTGTACACCTATGCAATGATGAAATGATTTATGTTGTGTTCTGTAAGTCCATGTGGGCTGAGACATCTATCTATCTAATCAAGTTTTAGCAATGATATTCACAAAAGCCATTACATTGTTTTTGGTGTAAAGAAAATAATAATAATAATAACAACAACAACAATATAATAATACTATACCTATAGTAAGTTCCTTAATTTTCAACAGATCATAAACATTTATTTCTACACTCTATTGCAGCTTTAACAAACAGGACAGATAAAGGTGGAGCTGCTTAATAAATGTCTTTGGCCGTGACTCTGGAATCTGTGGGTTTAAAGATGTTTTCTTTCTTTCTTTCTTTCTTTTTCTTTTTACACCTTTGCAACTCACTGGCCTGTTGCCACGGCAACCTCTAGTTAGGCTTGAAACGTGTGTTATTTATTTTTCTGTTTTTTTCTCCTACGGCTTAGCTCTAATTACATCAACCCACACACATTTAGACAAGCAGGGTGAATGCCTCCCTCCTCTTCTCCCACGGGGTCCTTCCTGTCTATCTTAAGACTCATTTACAACATTAGTAACAAACTAATCACTGACATAATTAAGTGTGTGATCGCTACATCAAGGAACAGGGTCTTAGAAGCCTAGTTATACGATCTACACAGCATGCGATGTGCAGCACTAACTCTGAGCATGCACCGCTATATTTAATCACTTAACCACCAAAATGCTCTAAATAATTTCCAAAATAGCAGATTTTCAAGCTCACAATGTGTTGCAATCCTTGCCAAACTATCGCAGTGCTTAATTTTATATACTGCCTGTTCAAAGTCCATTCAGTAGATAGTGTTCATGCCAACTAGTGTTGATTTCGTCGACTAAAACTATGACGAAAAATGTTGGTCGGCTACCTTTTTTCACTGACAAAAACTAAATAAAAACTAAATAAAAACTAAGCCACGATGACTAAAACTAAGACTAAACAAATTGACAATTTCGTCAACAAATAAAAACTAGACAAAAATGTTAGGGAGTGACTAGTGGAGAAGAGATCCAGTAAAACTGAAAGACAAGTAATTTTATGTTTGGTTGCGCTCGGGTGTTGCGCTCTGAAAATAGCCGATCTACAAGCTCACAACGCGTCGCGCTGCGACGCGTTGTGAGCTTGTAGATCGGCTATTTTCAGCATGCAACCAAGTGTAAAATCCGGCATTACGACGCCATCAACGCACCACCAGAATACATTTTAGTCGACTATATCAACTGTACATTTAGTCGACTATAATCTTATGATATTTAGTCGACTAAAACTTGACAAAAACTAAAACATTTCAGATGACTAAAACTTGACAAAAACTAAATGGAATTTTATTCAAAAGACTATATGACTAAAACTAAATAGAAATTTGCAGTCAAACTCAACACTGGCCGGCAGAGTGTGATACCGAACGGTGGCCAACAGCACCGATGTTTACCTTTTTACGCACATCGTATACAAAAAGTAAAGGTAGTCCTCCCTGCTCTCAGATGTTTGCAATTTTAGCGGAAAAGAACATTTAAGCGACGGATTGAAACAAGGGTTAAAATCGTTTTCTTACACAACGAAGAAGAGTGAGAAAATATGGAACTGGATGACATCTGCTGTGGTTGAAGCCAGTCTCCCTACTACCCTTCCATTGAGCCATTTAGACCCTGGTGTCGGGGAGGACACCTACTCGCTGACAAGTAGCACCATCTGAAGCTTATAATATCTCCCCTGGCCAAGTAGGGATTCCCTCTTATTGAGCGGTAGATGTTTGGTCTCTCACACAGGAGTCCCAGCCTCGAATCCAGGTCAGGATATAAAGGGTACTGATTGTAGCTTTAAGCCTCTATTGGTCCTTTCAAATTAGTTCACAAGTTCCCGTTTTAACAAGGTGTTCACTCACACTCACACTCACACACACACACACACACACACACACACACACACACACACACACACACACACACACACACACACACACACACACACAGATAATGACCTGATGCAACTGGCGGAGTCTGTCAGGTTGTTATGGAGGTTTTGTTGGTCATTATGATCAGGGTTTGATTTGTAAAAAACACAGCGGGGGGATTTCTTTTTACCACATACTGTACTGCCCTGCCAAGGTAAAGAGCAGTAACTACGTTTTTGGACACGCCGACTTATTTGTGTATCCCAAAGGTCAAATTAGCCTTTGTGATTTTGGGGGATAAACAATTACCTCAAGAACAGATGCAAAATTAGTGTAATATCACTTATATACTGATATCTCATTTGGCTGACCAGTTGAATCACTTTTAAACCCATTTTTCAGTGTTTTTTCTTTTCGTAGTTACTGCACTTTACCTTGGCAGGGCAGTGTAGGCTAAGCAATATTGTACAGTATATACTTAACTTGTACGACAAATAGCCTACAAGCGCTCATCTACAAGCTCACAACGTGCTGTGACGCGCGATGTGACAAGGGTAGTTGTGTTTTGGGGCCAAAAGCAGAAAGGTAGAAGGAACATTCAGTCAGTCTTTAATATTATTAAACCAAATTCAAAAACAGAATTAAAAAAATCAGCAGAACTTTGTAGTGTGAACAAAAAATCTGAATAAGTTGAATAATTTGTTTTTGCAAAAAAATGAAGCAAGGCAGGCTGGCAGGCAGGCAGACATGGAGTGTCACTGGGAATGGCTCAGAGGCACAGAGAGACAAGGAGTTAGGAATAAAAGCTCAAACAAATATAGGTGGTCAAAAACTGAGGCACAGAGGCACAGTATAGTAGCCATAGGAAACTGAATAAACAGGGCTAAGGTGAAGAACCAGGGCTTTTAACTTCTGGGCTTGATAGGGAGATGAACCACAGCTGTGCAGGTAACTCCACAGCAGCATCAGGGTAATTGGAATGACACACCCAGGCACACAGACGCGCACAACAGACAAGACACACAGGGGGAAGGGAAAACAGCAGAACACACAATGGAAATACAAGTTTACGTGGTTAACATTATGGCCAATATTAATGAACTATGTAGTTGTAGAAAATCTTCACAATCATTTTCAAATTTGAAAGGCGGGGAGCAGTATTTCAGTTATAGGAATCCTGTGTATATATTTGATTTACTACTTGTCACACTTTCTCATGTGCCCAGCAGATTTCCGCCTGCAGTGTCCAAACCCAGCCTTTTTGTTATGATGTGCCCATATCAGGTTGTGTTACAGGATTCATGAATAGCAGTACAAGGTGATCCGCTTTTTAATGGAAGGTAGCTGATTTGTATTACAGTTGCTTTTGAGACGGGCATATTTAAACTAATCTTCAAGCTCTGAAAAGACTATTTCTTTAGCTTAGGTCTACAATTCGATCATGGCTGGCTAGATACTGTATAATCCCTTGTATACATTACAACTGTTGACAATGTGAGACATTGATTCAATTACTTGCACAGGAGATTGCATTAAGCACTGTGGCTCATGACTGCCGGGGTACCATATCAACATTATTTCATCAGAAGGAACTGCCACCGGTGGTGGAAGAAGTACTCACATATTTTACTTAAGTGAAAGTAGCAATACCACAATATAAAAATACTCTGTTATAAGTAAAAGGCCTGTGTTCAAAATGTTACTAAAAGTACAAAAGTATTGGCGTCAAAATATACTTATAGTATCTAAAGTAAAAGTACTAAAATGTTACATCTGTACTAAAAATACCAATGTAAATGTGAAAATAGCAGATCTACAAGCTCACAACGCGTTGCGATGCAACGCGTTGTGAGCTTGTAGATAGGCTATTTGAAATAGCCTATGTATAAAATAGGGCTGAAGTGTGTTTTATAATATAATAATTTATATCCACAAAGTAACTAGTAACTCAAGTTTTCAAATAATTGTAGTGGAGTAAAAGTACAATATTTGCCTCTGAGATATAGTGGAGTGGAAGTAAAAGTACTGAAAATTGAAAATACTCCAGTAAAGTGAAAACACCTCAAAATTGTACTTGAGTAAATACTCAGTAACTCAGTTACTTTACACCATACTGACTGCCACCCACCATGACTTCAGCAGCATAAGAGACAAAACATCCTACAGCTTTGCTGAACAAAAAGGGAAAAGGCATGTCAGCTCCCCCTGAATCATTAAACTCAACATTGTTCTGGTTGCCAGTTTTGTTTAAGGGCTAAAAAGCTTGGCTTCGGCGTCGATTGAAAGCTGTCTCTACGAAGATGTGCCTGGTCTGTGATTACAGCATCAGTGACGCTCACCGTTTCAGCACCAAGGCCAGCGCCGCCGA
>NC_139947.1:18383562-18448562 GCF_963454915.1 Gymnoscopelus microlampas
CCTGACAGCGGCGATATGGTCAGTGTGCACCGACTGGCTGAGCTATACCAGCACCCTAACCCCCCCCCCCCCCCTCCCCCCTTATCCACCTGCTGCCGACTCGCTCTCTTTCATCCCCCGCTCGCATACTGTTGCTGTGGCAACATCTGCGTGACCGCACCACACCCCCCCCCCCCCCACCCCCGTGTCATTTATTTTAGTAAGATTGGATGCAAACTTGCTAACATGTCCGTGTCAGTGTGTGTGTGCGCGTGCCGCGCGCATGTGTGTATGCGCACTGTATTCACACTTAAGCACGTGCAGCAGAAGGAGAATTGCCAACCTATCTGTGGTTCACTTGGAACCAATTAGTCGGAGCCTGCAGAGGAATTTAAAAAGGATTGGAATTTAAAAAAGGGATTGGAGAGAATTACCTTCGGTGTGGGGAAAAGCAAGTCGAACTTGTTGAAAAGCAGTAAAAAAAAAAAAAAAAAGAAGAAAACTTTGAATAAAGCAACGTATCAATGCTGATGAAAATTACATAAATAATTCACAAAGCTATCAAAGAAGAGGGGAAAAGTTTGCTGTCCTTAGGGGAACTGATTGACATGTATCACTGGGTTTCTCAAAGTCTGGTGCAGTGTAAAGCAGTGGTTCTCAGAGAGGGGTCCTCAGGTAAGTTAGTTAATATAGCATCTACAAGCTCATATTTTCAAAAGATCTTGAAAAGATTTGAATTAAAAAAATATATTTTAAAACATTTTAACAACACAAATATTATGTATGGGGGGTCCCTGGCACAAAATCTTTTCAGATGGGGGTCCGCGGCTAAATACATATTCATTTGGGGGTCCTTGACATGAAAAGGTTTGAGAACCACTGGCGTAGAGGTAGAAGCACTCATTCACAACTGTGCGGGTTTGAATTCCTGGTGAAGTCCTGCAATTTGAAATTGTTGTTGGGCAGAAACCTTGCGTCTCCACATACAGTACAGTACAGTATCATCTTTTTACATTTAGTTTTCTTAATAAATCTATTATCTATCTATTCTCCCTATTTTATACTTCGTCGTATGTCAGTGTTGTGCAAAAGTAGCAGAAATTGTCGGTCTATAAGCTCAAATTGTGCATCATGACCTGCATGACATTTCAGAGACGTGCTTCATTGCGGCTCCATTGAATTCCAGTAATGGCTTCTCTGTGGGTGAAGGTTAGTGTCCCCGTCTTCAATTACTTTTCATAATCCACCTTTGAATCCAGTGGTGTTTATTTTGTAATACGGTAATAATGTCCAATGTCATTCAAAGCTGTGTCATCTGTGTCAAACTGGCAAGGTGACTCCATAACACAAACATTTATCAAAATGTAAAATACAAAGATTATACTGTAAGACCATACTGAGACAGCTCCCATGGTGTCATAGATCATACTATACGTTGTGTACCTTAATGTCTCTCTCTCTCACACATGCATACAGTACACACACACACGTGAATGGTTTATGTGACGCGCTTTATAAAGCACTTTTGATAAAGGCTCTGTATAATGCAGCATTTACCATTCATGAAATGAGAGACACAGCCAGACTGTTACCCGCATATGAATGGTTTAATAAAATCATACAAACAATAGAACTCTGATCAAATGAAATACACACAGGATTACCTGAGTTTAAACCTGCTGTTTAAAAAAATACTACGATTTGACTAAGTCAAAGCAATAAAAACTCAATCAGTCAACTCAATCATCATCAATCATTCTATATCAGTCTGATATCAAATCAAGGTCCATGCCCTTTCACTGTCTGTGAAACCACTCAGCCAACACTAAAACACACCTGTTGTTGTCAAAATATTAGATGAGCAAAATGTCTTGTAGTCTACTGAGAAATGACTTGGATGAAGCCGTTTCCTCTGTACTGTAAATGGCTGAAATAAAAGTGCACTGAGCCAAAACCCTGAATCTAAGGCTTGACTTATACCTAGCAGTGAGTGGGGTGGCGTGCACCAAAAATAGCAGATCCACAAGCTCACAAGAAATTGCAGCGCGACACATTGTGAGCTTGTAGATCAGCTATGTTTCGGTGCGCGTCACCCGCGGGTAACTAAGCATCAATCAGGCATTATGGGAGTCCTTGAAATGAAAACGTTTGAGAACCACTGTGCGACACTAAATGGAACAGAGCCTTCAGTAGTATCATTGGTAACACCTGTGAAGGCCCAATTTCCTTCCAAAATGGCTGCTGTGCATACAGCCTATAGTCTACCCGCTGCCGTTTGGAGCTGTGCGTCATACAGTACATAAATGGACCACGACTCCAAATGAGAGAAAGCACTGATAAATAGATATGAAAGCACTAAATAAAAAACATAAAAGTAAAAAAAAAAGTTAAAAAAGATATAGGCATGCTAACAGTAAATCAACCCCTATGCCTCTATGTAAGCATATCAAGCCAAAACAGGAATGGCTGTTTGTAGTGCCGCCAGGTAGATAAGGGGAGCGCCTCCTCTTTCCTGGCACGTCGGTCATCCCTCTCTGCTCTTCATCCGTGGTTGACCAGCAGGTTCTGAGGAAAAACACACACAGACAGGAGGATTAAATGCCGTCACACACACTGCTCTGTCTGCTACGCCCGCTGACCTTTGTGATGGCGTTACGGTAAGTACTAGGAGCATGTTTGGTGTGTGTGCGTGTGTGTGTGTCTGAAAACTATCAAAGTGTGTGCATGTGTGTTGGGAAGTAGGAGCAGGTTTTTATAATCCGTGTGCGAAACCCAGTGGTGGAAAAAGTAATCAAATGTTTTACTTAAGTAAAAGTACCAATACTGCAATATAGAAATACTTACAAGTTACAAGTAAAAGTCCAGAATTCAAAATTTACTTGAGTAAAAGTACAAAAGTATTGGCATCAAAATATACTTAAAGGTAGGGTAAGTGATATTTTTGGGTTAAAACAAAAAGTATTTTGTTAAAAGGTTAAAGCACTATATAATAGTAATCATTGCTAGAGTGTTTGTTCAGTAACAGGAGTCTCCCCGTCTCTCCAGCTCTTTAATAAACAGAAAATACATTTTCCGGTAGGTGTCAAAATCTCAGCCAATCAGGAGAAAGTACCCATTTTTAAGCTTAATTTTTATAGTGTTCCAGTTCCAATTTTGCCTGCTCATTTCTTAGTGTCATCACTTCCAATTTCATGTCATAATTTATATCTGAAAAGTAAATAGTAACTAAAGTTTCAATATTGTAAAATAAAATAAAAAATAATTTGTAAAATACAATATTTGCCTCTGAGATGTAGTGTGCCTCAACATTTTACTTAAGTACAGTACTGTACAGTAAAGTGTGTGCATGTGTGTTGAAAGTAGGACCATATTTTGTGTTTGTGTGAAAAAGTGTGTGCATGTGCGTTGAAAGTAGGAGCGTGTGTTTATAACGCATGAGTGTCTGTGTGTGCGCATGCGCACTCGCGCAGTGAAAGGTCACAGGGCTGTAATAACAGTGATTATGTGAGTTAATTGAGAAGAGGTGGGCTGCACGACTTCTCAGTCTGTTCCAGCCTCTTCACTGCCTGCAGAACACTTAGGCTACTTCATCAAGACACTTCAGAGGTACATTTAATCACCGCTTGTCTAGAAAGGTAACAATCAGCCACAGTTTTTCAGGCCTTATTTGCGGCGATGAGTCTGTTATTTCGCGGCCCGGGGTTGAGCCAGAAGCCAGCAGCAGCCAGGGCTGTAGCACAAAATGTATGGTCCCGGTATAAATCTATAATACATCTAAATAAGTCTCTACGGCCCCCTTTTCCATCACTTGAAATTCTTCGAACATAAGTCAACTATACATGTGAGAAAGGATGTAGGCTTACTGTACATCTTACCACATGAACCTGTCATGATTTATGACCTTCATCTGCTTGACCCAGTACACACATGTGCATCTACATAAGCATAATGATATCCGTGATACGATGACCATCAACTACTTTATCAGAGAGACTGATGTCTGTGCGCAGTGATACAAGATGTATGTTCTATTCCTATTCATTCTGTTCTTGTCCTTGTTCCATATCTTCTGGTCACGTCATGTGTCCACTGAAAAATACTGTATATTCTTTATGTGTGTATTAAACTTCAGAGCTTGTCGTGTGATACTGCCTGGTGTCATCTGGTTCTCCGCGCGTGCGACTCAACAGAAGCATTCACTCATCACCCTTAGTTAGATGGAGACTCTTAGGGACCATATGGTCGGTCAACCGAAATCAAAACAGAACCTTAGTGACAAACTGTGACTTTTTGTGAGTTTGTAGATCATCTAACTTTGGCAAAGGGATTTGTTGTAGAGGGGGGGGGGGGGGGGAAGGAGGGGGTCCTTGTATAGATCCCTGGGAGACTCCGTGAAGACTCTCTGAACTCAATGAAGTATAGAGGGTTTATAAGCGCCAGTGGAACAAGACTGAATTTCATTTGCAGGAACCAGATGTTCCTGCAAAGTGAAGTTTTCAGATAGATTGCAGGCTGTCACGTTTTCAGTATTTTCTTTATTTATTTTATGATTTAAACCCACCACACTATGGAAGCCCATTTCCGGCAGTGTTGACAAATTACTTATTTTTAAGTCATAATTAGATACTTTCTCGAAACAATGACTTAGAATCTCATAATTATGACTTAGCAATTATAAGATACTTGCTATGTCATTATTATGAGAAACTAGGTCATAATAATGAGAGACTAAGTCATTATAAAAAAGAAATTACACCACATTGCCGTAAATGGGCTTCCATATCACACAATGTAGATGTGAAAGCAAAATTATATTTAAAAAAAACACAGTAAACAGCAACAGTCTACAAGATAATCAGAAAAGACTTTACTGCCACATCTTAATAATACGTTAAACAAGGGGCGAAATACTTTTCGTCCAGTCTTACAGTACAATAAATGAAATAACATAAAAGCACAATACTTCAGACTATCTCACTGGATAAAAGAAATCTCACACACATATAATACAAAGCTAAAAGACAGATAAAAGACAGGACAATTATAATACTGTATGAAGCACATTTCAAGGAGGCATTACAGTAAGTGGTTTCCCCATTAGACAAATCTTTTCTCCCTTAGATCGGTGAAGAGGTTTTCTTTTTATTAACTCCAACTTTAACACCAATTTAGATAAACTCTACGGTAGTTTTACATAAACGTTGTTCATATACTGTACAGCCAATGAAGCCCTGGGAGTGGGCCCAGCTATGCAAAAAACTGTCACGCTTTTTTGAAGTGGAGATCTGCCGTAAAGACATACTGTAGCACTGTATATTATCCTGTTTACTAGGATATGGAAATATAACTTTGTAGACGTGGAAAGTAACTGAGTGGGGACCCTGATTTTACAGTAGGTGAACTTCCCCCCTTTCTGTCAAGGGAAATGTGGGAAGCTATATATACTGTATACGTGTCTTTTTAAATAATAAAATCATCTGTGTTAATGTATCCATTTGTATCCATCAAATGAGGGTCCATGGCCTAATTCATAATTAAACTGGGGGTCATTGAAAATAAAAAAGGTATTAGGTGATGAAAATATGAATTTGTACTCATGGAAAGTGATTTGATGCACAGGAGCCAGATTTCTGGGTGAACTGCCCTCCCTTTTAGTCTGGGGAGAAATATGGGGGGAAATAACAAGCTACAGTATATGTGCTTTAATGTCTAGAAACCCCACAATCATTTTCACAAGTTGCCACCTATTCCGGGTACCTTTTCTGTCTGTATGGATGGAAAATGACTTGTGTGTGTGAGTCATATCCCGTCAGCCTGCTGAGGTATGTCTGAGCATACGGCACGTCACTTATTCTAAACTCTTCTCATTACCGCCAAACATTTACATCTCTCTCCATCATGCAGTTGTTGCTGTACTTCCCATCAACCTGGCTCCTCATTAACTCTTTAAGACCGGGAACGCATCTGTGTGTAAAAAAAAAGAAAAAGCAAATATACAAGCTCATAGCACGGTACCGAGTGCCGCGCTATGAGCTTGTAGATCTGCTATTCATGAAAAGTTGTGCAAATATTTGATTTTTTTGGCGGACATTTGTAACTCAAATCTTTGCTTCTGGAGGTGTCTGGAACTAAATATTTTACAAATGTTCGCTTTAAAAAAATATATAATCCAAGATTTTGCCACAAATGTTCACGATTAAAAAAAAAAAAGCAGATCTACAAGCTCATGCCGCGCTATGAGCTTGTATATCTGCTATTTTTGAATAGCCAAAGACATCTAAAAATGACACACAGATGCATTCCCGGTCTTAATGGGTTAAACAAGACCTGGGCTATACGACAAACAACACCGTTCTCTCTTCAGCAACATTTCTCTCAACACATACCACCAGACAGGTAGTATTCAAGTCAGTGCGTTGTGAGCACTATTGACTATGACTGTGTTAAGGAAAGCCTCGTCCAAAAGTGTTATACACCACGTATTTAATTTCTCTATCACTCTTATGACGACGACCCAAGTGTGCGCGTTCTTGACTTAAAGGGACAGTTCACCCTAACACATACTTTTTTTCCCTATCGGTTAGTCACCTTATGGAGATTGATTTCATGGATATGTTTTAGTTGTTGTCGCATTCCTAAGTGTCGCATTCGCACCCCTGACTAATCGATAGCAAAAAAACAACATTTTGGGGGTGAACTACCGGTATCTCTTTAAAGCTAAAATCCAAAACTTAAAGTAATGCTAGGTAACTTTTTCAATAAAACTAAAGTTAAATTGTATATCTTTTGTGAGTGGCAAATGTTTCACAACACCCACTCCATGAATTTCACCCCCGAAAGCCTTTTACTTATATATTTTCTATTGAACGTTGTCGGGGTTGACTGTCCCGCGAAAATGACGCCATCTGGCCGGAAAATGGAAGCGGAAATGCACCGGTTTCCTGTTTGGCCAGGAACTACCGCGCTAATAACAAAAAGGAAACTCACGCTGATTTTAAGAGATTGTATGATTTGAAGAACGAAAAAAAAAAAACAGAAAAAGAAAACACAGCTCACGGTAACTAAAGCTCCACTGGCTAAGAGAAACGATCCACAGGGTAACGCAGTAATAAACGAACGGCCTGCAGTGACGGTAATGACCAGCAGAGGCTGCTAAAAAACGTTTTTTTGAAATTTGCACTGTACAACTTAACCTAACCCTAACCCTAACCCTAACCCTAACCCTTTAATTTAATGGATAAAACGTTCTTTACTCAATCTGTATGGTAGAGTGTGTTAATAAAATATAACTAGTACATCTGCAGTGGTTGGATCTGGTCTCGTCTTACTACTCTTCCATTGAGACACCCTGGACACCTACTGGTTATCAAGCAGTACTGCCAGAAGCACATAAGTGCAATATCTCCCCTGGCCAAGTGGGGATTTGCCCTCTTGAATGAACGGTTGAAATGTTTTGGTCTCTCATGAGAGGGGTTCGAATCCCTGGTGGGACATAAAACGTTACAGATTGAGGCTTTCAATTTAACAATTTAATGCCTGAACTGTTACTGCCTGCAGCAGGGATGTAGACCATCTGAAGTCCTTCTGGAGACTAAGACCGTTTGATGTTCACTTTCCATGGACTCCATGCTTTATTTATTCACTTCTGTCACTCTCTTCCTCTCTCCCGCCTATAATAAAACATGAGTAAAAGTACTAAAGTGTCGGTATCAAAATGTACTTAAAGTACCAAAAGTAAAAGTACTAAAATGTTTGAAAATAGCAGATCTACAAGCTCACAACTTGTAGATCGGCTATTTAAAAAAAGCCTAGGTATAAAATAGGGCTAAAGTGGTTAATGTATGTTTTATAATGTAAATCATTTATATCTGCAAAGTAACTCAAGTTTTCAAATAATTATAGTGGAGTAAAAGTGCAATATTTGCCTTTGAGATGTAGTGGAGTAGAAGTAAAAGTACAGACAATTGAAAAGTACCTCAAAATTGTACTTAAGTACAGTACATGAGTAAATGTACTTAGTTACTTTCCACCACTCAGGGCGTAACAGGCATAACAGAGAGAGAGGGGGAGGGGGAGAGAGAGAGAGAGAGAGAGAGAGAGGCCGAACAATAAACACATATCAATCTCTTTAGTTTATTTTATGTGCACTTCCTGCCAGTGAAGCTCTCTTACTGATTTGAATAGACGTGAGACAGAATGAGACAGATCGTAAACGGCATGAAAAGAGAAGCTTTTAGTTGTACGCCGTAACCAATTCCTCCAGAGGAACGCCGTATAGCTTTTTATACGCGCGTCTCCCTCCCTAAAAACTCCACATGAAAAATCTCTTTCATCGTTTTGGCTCCAGTGTCAGGCCGAAGGGCCGTTTCACCCAACTAAGCCAGCAGCACCACGTTCAGTACTGTAGTATGACTCAGTGGCATGCTAAAAAATGCAGCACTTCCCATGCAAGCTTTTAACTCTTTAAGACCGGGAACGCATCTGTGTGTCATTTTTAGATTTCTTTGGCTATTCAAAAATAGCAGATATACAAGTAGATTGTAGATCTCCTATTTTTGAAAAATCATGAAAAGTTGCAAATAAAGGTGCAAATATTTTTTATATATTATATTATATATTACAATATTTGTAACTCAAATCTTTGCTTCTGGGGGTTCCTGGAACTAAATATTTCAAAATGTTCGCTTTAAAAAATATATGCCACGAATTTTCACGATGTTTCAAAAATAGCAGATCTACAAACTCATAGTGCAGCACTCGGTGCCGCGCTATGAGCTTCTCATATCTGCGCTTGCATATCTGCTATTTTTGAATAGCCAAAGAAATCTTAAAATGATGCTTTCCCGTTCTTAAAGGTTTAAGGGAGCATACCAGCCATGTGGGTCATTTGACACTCATACTTTATAGGATTTCATTCCACAAAACTGTTTTCTTTTTTCTTCTCTCCTCCCATTCAGATATATCGGCCTTGTTATTGAAATCTGATGCCTCTTAAACAACTCTAAATCACATGAAACCTAGTGCACTTCATCAAAATGTGCCTGTGTTCTCACTTGATTTTGCAATTTAAAACACACACACAGTATGTGTGCGTGCGTGCGTGTACATTTCTAAAACAAAGTATTGGTTGGTTGCCTGTGTGTGTGTGTGTGTGTGTGTGTGTGTGTGTGTGTGTGTGTGTGTGTGTGTGTGTGTGTCTGTGTGTGTGTGTGTTATGTGTTTAAATAACACAAGGTGTATTTTGCGTGTGAAGGACCCGGTGTATGTATGTAGTTGTCGTCCGCACATTTGTGTGTGTGCTTGTGTGCAGCTGCGAGCGTGGGTGAGTGAGTGCGTGCACTGCATGCATGTGCGACACGCGGACGGGCAACAGGCCGCCGGTGTCCATTGTTCATCAGGCCGGTTGCCTGGTGGTAAATGCTTGTCTCGGAGCCTGTGCTGGACCGGGGCCTCGAGGCTGCGCTGCCGCTTGCCAGATGATAGCAGCTGAAACCGGGAGGCCTTGAGGCTGGCGGTATACCGCGTGCCAGATGGTAGCAGCTAAAAAACAGTGTCTGGGGTCTTTGATAAATACCACTAGCTTTTACACAGCCACACTGATGCTTTGGGTTGTCCGACGCCACCCTCTGCAGCGCTTTAGCGGTTGAGGGCAGTACAGTTCCCGTGCCAGGCAGGCAGGCAGGCGGTGATGCATCCAGTCAGGATGATGCTCTCTCTCTGTAGAAGGGCCCCGCCAGGATCTTGGGACCCTGTGCCGAATGTCGTCAGCCTGCCTTGAGGAGGCCCCTCTGTGATTTTCACAGCCATGGGTTGTTTTTTAATCTCCGCTGGAGCTCTCTGCTGTCTCGTAAGGTGCCGAGGCACACCGGTGTGCCAGGAGACAAGTCTAGGTCTGCCTTGGACTTGCCACGATTGCGAGCTCGTAAATCAGCTCTTTCTCATTACTTTAGAAAATGTGTGAAAAGTAGGAGGACTTTAAATGGTTTAACAATGTATGTGGCATTAGTAAATAAAGATACCGTGTCCGAATTTGTAGAAGCATGGCTGCCATTAGCGCCATATATATAGGGGATGAGTGGCTTAATGTCTTGTGTATTGGAGTGACGGAGGATGTGGGTTAGTTGCCATGCTAATTGGGAGGCAGGGGAGGGATACAAATGGCTGAGCTCTATATGGGAGAGATGTTGTTGGCAGCAATATTGTGATGATTATCATAATACTGTATTTGGTGTGAATAAGTCTTGTATGATTTGTCTTTTTCTTTTGCTCTTATGTCTTCATTGTGTTGTTATGTTGGGCTATGCTGTGCCCTATATGTCTTGTCATGCTCGTGGTGTATTGTCGACCTTTTTGTCTAATAAGAATATTGAAACCGTACATAAAGATAATCGATCACAGCGTGATAAGAGTGATAACACATGCTCATATAGAGGTTATGTTGTATGGATATGAATACAGGTGTAGCCCCGAGAGGCACATAAAGTTTGACAATGCAACCTGATCAAGACGCTGTTACAGATATGCCGGGTTGTCAACACAGGACTCGCATCGTTTTTTTGCAGTAGCAATATGATGTCAGTAATTTAATAACTTTTAGTGTAGCCTACACATAGTCTATTGGGGTGTGTGTGTGTGTGTGTGTGTGTGTGTGTGTGTGTGTGTGTGTGTGTGTGTGTGTGTGTGTGTGTGTGTGTGTGTGTGTGTGTGTGTTCTCTCTGTGATGAATATTTATTTTGCTGGTGAGGGTTATTAATATTTTCAGCCTGTAGGCAAGATTCAATATGTAATCAAATGGAGGAGTGGAACATCGAGATGAATAGCGTTATTTTTGCTAGGCGTGTGTGTGTGGGTTTGTCTGCGCGCATGTTGTTTTATTCAGAGGCGGAAGAAGGCCTCAGATGTTTTACTTAAAACTTTAAAAGTTGCTATGTAAAAGTATTCCTACGTAAAAGTAGCAATACAACCATGTAAAAATACTCTGTTACAAGTACATTCAGAATTTTACTTGAGTAAAAGTACAAGGGTAATGGCATAAAAATATACTTCCAGTACCAAATGTAAAGGTACTCATGACCAGTTCAAAAAGAAAGGACAAACGAGGACCATAATATACTTTCCGTCACGACGCAACACTCCAGGCGCTTGTAGATCTGCTATTTTGTTTCACAACACCTTTGTACGACAAAGTACAAATCACTCACTTAAAGATGCAATCCATAACTCAAACCCAGGTTCCTCCCGCGCAAACACATTAGTAACAATGTTATCTCTGAAAAACAGATTCTGCTCTGCGTTTGAATCTGTCGGGGGGGTTTGTCATATCGCGTACGCACTGGCCTACAAGTGGGCGTGCCTTCAGATCAGGAAGCAGGCCGTGCTTTACCCAATCAAATGTAGAGGCCGGGATTTACGTGTCCGCCAATCCTTCCCCACTAGAAACAAACCTTAACTCATTTAACAATAGCGTCCTCGGAGCAGACAACACCACGGAAAGATATTCACATTTTAACTTGCTTTTTCATCATAGAAGCAAGTGGGCTTATAACCAAAACGATCCATGTTCTCTGGGAGAAGTGGTGTTAGTGTTCCGTGTAGAAATATTGTTAGTGGGAATGAAAACATAGTCGCACCACCGGAAGTGAAAGGCTGAAGGCAGACCAAAACCCCGGTTTCCTTGCACACGTGTGCTACGTCGACTTCCTCCCAGAGCTAAGTGAGATGGGTTCCCAGATTGGGTACAATGTGAACCCTAGCAATGAGAACATTTGGCAAAAAATGGCAGATCTACAAGATCTTGACTTAGATCAGCTAGATACACTAAAGACACTTTGTGTAGAGGAAAAAAGTAGACGGCCTAGTACAGAGCCCTGTACTAGGCCTTAGCTAAGTATATACTGTAGGTTGGTTACATATCTTGGGACCTGGTCTCACATCCATGTTAATCAACTTATCTGCAGAAGAAACGTGGCCGGTGAGGAAAATCTATAAGAAAACCAAGATCCCATCTATATGGTCCATCCTCCCAAGTAAGTATAGATCAATCAATCTCTCCGAGAGAGAGAGAGAGCTATACCCTGCTAGCCTAACAAGATGGCTTCACATGTCCCCAAGACGGCCCGGAGAGAGCCCGATCATAACGTGTGAACAGAAATAGCCAACGGCGTGGAATTGATCCCAAGGATACAGCATGGCTCTAACTCATTAAGACCTGAAGCCGATTCTACATGTCTCCTAAATCCCAACAGTTTTCTGAAAAACGTATGTTTCTATATCAGTGGCGCTCAAACTTTTTCATGTCAAGGACCCCCAAAATGATATGAATTTGGCCGCGGACCCCCATCTGAAAATATTTTGTTCCAGGGACCCCCCAGAAGCAAAGATTTGAGTTAATGTTTGCTTTAAAATAATATATATATTCAAAGATATGCACACATTTTCACGATTTTTCAAAAATAGCAGATCCACAAGCTCGTAGCGCTTGTATATCTGCTATTTTTGAATAGCCAAAGTGTAAAATAATGCTTTTTTAGCTCAAATGAAAAAGTGACACAAATGCGTTCCAGGTCTCAATGGGCTAACCAACTGTAGATCAATAAGGTCCTTGAAACCCTGGAAATTATGTTTTTTTTTTCCAGGAGAGAACATTCTAATAAGTGTAACAAGGCGACTCCAGTATAGTGAGACCTTGGCTTTAGATCCCACGAGGGAACCTTCGTCTGTTAGCGAACGATGAAAATCAATCAACACCTTGAAGCAATGCCGCGTCGTTCTCTAGTGCAAAAGGTTCTCGACCTTTTCTTGAGCTCTGGAACACTGGCAGATGTCGAACAATCCTCTAGGACCACCCAACCCCACCTAGCCACAACAATATATATTTACCAGTAAGACTCCCTAATCGGGAGATAAGCGACCGTAGGTCACATGTATACAGAACATGTGACCAAACATTTTTAACTCAAATATTTGCTTCTGGGGGTGCCTGGAACTAAATATTTTACAAATGTTCGGTTTAAAAAATATATATATTTAAAGATTTGCACAAATTTTCACGATTTAAAAAATAAATAGGCGATCTACAAGCTCATAGCGCAGCACTCGGTGCCGCGCTATGAGCTTGTAGATCTGCTATTTTTTGAATAGCCAAAGACATCTAAAATGACAGAGAAAGCGTTCCCGGATTGAATGCGTTAAAGCCTGATTTATACATACGGTGGTTGCATGGCGGTGTTGTACAGCAAACATAGCCCATCTAACAGGCTCACGGCCCGTCACTCTGCGACCAGCTGTGAGCTTGTAGATCGGCTATTTTCGTCTTTTGTGGAACCTCGGATTGTAACCTTGGGTCTCTTATCCGGAGACTATAATGAGCGTGCCTGAAGAGAGGCCGATGTGGCCTTCAAGTGAGATACTTCCTGTGGGAGATGCAACCTAACCAGACGAGTGATCTGGTGTGTGAGGGGAAGGGGGAGGGGGAGGGTTGGTCGGCTCACAGGCATTCTATTCTGAGGGCTAACGTTCGGCCAATGCAGATCTACAAGCTTGTAGCTATTTTATATTTTGTAGCGCGGTGAAAATATCTGATCTGACGCTTGTAGATCGGCTTGTACTGTAGATCGGATTTTTTTCACTATTTTTGGAGAAATTAAAACATTTATAAATAACTAATTAAAATGTTGAAAACCCTTTGCATATAGTGCCAGGTTGAAAGGCAAGGCACGTTTATTTGTGTGGTATATTTCAATAACAAATACAATAAATAAACATTTAAATAAAAATACAATTGCAGCGCAGAAGAAAAGAAGAGAAAAAGTCAGTCTAAAGGCAGCAGTGAACAGAAAGGTCTTTAACTTTGATTTAAGAGAACTGAGAGCTGTGGCAGACCTGCAGTTTTTTTTTTAAAGTGGTTAATCCAAGGAGACTGGCCTTCCAACTAAAGTTCAATAAACTCATTGAAGCCCTGCAGTGATTCATGTGAGGGAGTATTTACCAAAACTTCTGTGCCACTGTGTGTGCTTCGGGTTTAGTGGAGGATTTTTCTTCAACTGAACGTGGGTTTGTTTTGAACGCACTGCTGCTATTTAGGTTGTATATCTGGCTCTCATGCAGGAGATCTCCAGCTGAAATCCAGGTTACAGATTGCAGCTTTAACTTATACATTAAATTAAAGTGATAGTTCTGTTTGTGCTCCTATGGTGCAGCTAACAATGGAATTGGATGCTGAAATCCATTCAACCAAGATGACAACTAGTAACTCAAGTTTTCAAATAATTGTAGTGGAGTAAAAGCACAATATTTGCCTCTGAGATGTAGTGGAGTAGAAGTAAGTAAGTAAAGTACAAAGACCTCTAAATTGTACGTAAGTACAGTACTTAAAGGCATTGTAGGGAACATTAAGCCTAAATTTAAAAAATATTTATATATATATTTTTTGCATTTTTTCCCCTCTATCAGCCACTATATAATGATGCTGGGGTGTTTTCCTGCATTGAAACACAGTACTCTTTCTGAAAACCCTATTTTCCCTGCATTGTTTATGTTTGTGCAGTTCGTTTCCCGGCCACCAGGGGGTGATGCCTCCATAGACTTCCATAGACTTCCTTACGTCCCGGACAAACATAACAACAACAACAACAATAGGGAAAATAGGGTTTTCAGAAAGAGGCCTGTGTTTCAATGCAGGAAAACACCCCAGCATCATTATATAGTGGCTGATAGAGGGGAAAAAATGCAAAATATATATATATAAATATTTTTTAAATTTAGGCTTAATGTTCCCTACAATGCCTTTAAGTAAATGTACTCAGTTACACTTTCCACCACTGGATGCAATTGCCTATTCAGCAATGAACAACAGCCATGAGAATGCAGCTTTAGAACCTGTGCATTAACCCATGTGCCACTTTTCTCTCATTTCACCCCCGCACCTCACCCACAAGTTCAATATGGCACCTCTGTAAATACGGACGCGCACTGTGTCTCTCATTAGCATCTATGAGAGCTCAGCGACCCTATAGTACTGTAAATATGGACCTACTTTAACCACTTAAGCCCTGTTTGATGAATAGCAAAAATCTACAAGCTCAGCATGGTGAGCTATTTTAGAAAAATAAAAACAAAAGACATTATATTATATTGTTCAGGGGAAAAAAGAAGTAGATTTATTAAATAGGGAACTGAAGTCTCCCAGCAATATACAGTAGACATACACAATTTGTAGCTGCATTTGGCAGATACTGAAAATTGTCCAAGAGTAAATCCAAAGTGTGTTCCGTCCTAACTTTGTAGCTCAAGGATAAATCATGCTTTGTCCACATTTTACAGAACTGTTGAATTTGGACGGTTCATGGCTGGACTCTGGGTTTTTCTGTTTCTTTTCTGTTTGTAAAAATATGGTAGGAAACAAGCTCTAAGGTGAAAAATGTCCTGGAGCTTGTATATTACACAAGAAAGGCAGCATTTCTCCCAGCGACAATATTTCCACACATGCTTGGCAACAATGTCAGCCTTTCCGCTCATCCAAAAGCACGATACACTATGACTGTTACTCTTCTATCTGCAAGCAGGGCAAGGCAAGTTTATTTGTACAGCATATTTCAACAACAAGGCAGCTATAGATGATGTTTATCTCTGGCAGTCAATAAGTTAAGCAACGGATAACATTATAAAAGGACATTCGAGTTCAGTAAAAACGTAAGACAAAAATACCATGGACCATGGAGGACAACGTTGTAGCATAACAACAATCCAATGCAGTTACCGTGAACAGAGCTAATAATGCAATGCAACACACAGTAAAAGTTCAAAGACTACTAAATGTACATGCGTAGGAATAATATAACGACCATTAAATAAGATCCAACCCCCACATTAGGGCCAAAAGTCCAATCTGCAACCACGAAACAGCAAGCAAGTTAAGAAACTGAACTAATGACCTAAGTGGCATGTTGTTCCGTTTGCCTGCCTGCCGTTTCAGTAACCAACTTTTTTTCTATCATGGGCGTGCGGCACACACACACCCCTACACACAAGAAACAGCACTGTCCATGGTTCTGAACTCCACATCCGTCTATGTGCACTACTGTCAGTAGTACGTACTGTACATGTAGGGAACGCTAAACCTTCTCTAGCTCATACATTATCTGCCGCACTGCCGCCCCTGATCAACCAGTACCGGCTGCTGGTAACATTTTGGGTTTGAATCAATTCTTTTGAGCCCTTGCAGAGTAGATTTAAAAGAGCATCGCTTGGCTTGCGTGACAGGGGACTGGCCTTGGGTATTTGTTCTACCCGGTTCCAGACATGGACCAGGTGTGGGTTCCCGTTTAGCTTGGGAGCCATGCTGGCAGTGGGAGACCGCACACTCAAGTTCTAAATCTCCAGTACCACAGGCCATGTGGAAACCATGCAATGAAACTGAATGGACTGCAGGGCCAGGACGGGATTGACCTGAGGATGGCTGGTGGAGAGAACGTGCGCGCGTGTGTGAGTGTGTGTGTGTGTGTGTGTGTGTGTGTGTGTGTGTGTGTGTGTGTGTGTGTGTGTGTGTGTGTGTGTGTGTGTGTGTGTGTGTGTGTGTGTGTGTGTGTGTGTGAGTGTGTGTGTGTGTGTGTGTGTGTGTGTGTGTGTGCGTGCGCGTGCATGCAGGCGTGCATGTGCGTGTGTTAAACAGTATGTGGTTTGCTCCAACTGTGAGGTCCGTCCATGTTAAAAGCACAGAGAGAATCACAGAGCAGGGTGATCAATAAGACCTCTCCTCCCATCGCCTCCTCACTCCTTCACTTCACTCACATCTACATCCCTGGCCTGCACAACAGTGCTCTCTCTCTCGAAGACAGATAGTGGGATGGATACTACTTATAACCACTTTCAACCTGGCGTCAAAATAACAGGCAAAATGTCTCAAACGTTTTTGAAAGAATTTCTAAAATGTTCGAAAAAGTTGGACATTTCCAAACATTTTCAAACGCGGTAGTTCTGTGGGCTCAAATGCCTTGTTGATGCCAGAGCGGTCAGCGGAGAATGGCCAGAGTGGTTTGAGCTGACGGACAGGCATCAACTAACTACTCGTTAAAACTGAGGTATTCAGAAGAGCATCTCTGAGAGCAAAACAAGTCGATCATTGAAGGCAGATGGGCAGCGGCACGCCAGGGTCTGATGATTCTCCATTTCTGCCACGACATTCGGATGGCGGGATCAGAATTTGGCATCTACGACGTGTCATGAAGGAATGGATCCATCCTGCCTTTGTACCAACTGTGCAAACCGCATTCAAAGTCACTTAAAAATCACCTTTCTTCCCCATTCTGATGCTCGGTTTGAACTGCAGCAGCTCGTCTTGACCACGTCTACAGGGTTGATGTATTGAGTTGCTGCCATGTAATTGGCTGATTAGAGATTTCAGTTGGAAAGGCGTACCTAATAAAGTGCCCGGTGAGTGTATATATGCTCCAGGCGGAAAAGTAGCTCCGCTGAATTTGAAGCCCAGGAAATGATTCTTTTAAGAGTGCAGTTCCCATTAATGGCGCAGCAGATGGCACTATTCGCCCTCCTGCTTGCTGCAGCAGCGTTAACACTCCATTCAAGTGAATGAGGTTTGGGCCGGACTTTACGCTTAGTTTTATTCCCTTAGTAAACATTTTCATAAATACTTTATGTTTTCAATCGCTAGTTTAAAGTCTTTTTTCAATTATCATGATATGTGTTTAATAAATTATGGTCCCATTGATAAAAAAAAAAAGATAAAGTAGGGTATGCTTCTAGGGCCCCTACTGGCTCTACCGAGTGAAGCCCCGCCCTCGTTGCCCTTCCAGCCAACAGCATTCGTTTCCGGTTGCTTTTCGGGACCGGAAGTTCCAAGATGGCGGACTTGAAATCGACCTGGAACGCCTCTGTGTAATTTTTTGATTTGAGCTAAAAAAAAAAACATTATTTTACACTTTGGCTATTCAAAAAGAGCAGATCTACAAGCTCATAGCGCGGCACCGAGTGCCGCGCTATGAGCTTGTAGATCTGCTATTTTTGAAAAATCGTGAAAATGTGTGCAAATCTTTGAATATATATATTATTTTAAAGCGAACATTTGTAACTCAAATCTTTGCTTCTGGGGGGGTCCCTGGAACAAAATATTTTGAGATGGGGGTCGGCGGCCAAATACATATCATTTTGGGGGTCCTTGAGGTGAAGAATTTTGAGAACCGCTGACATAGTAACATCATTTTCTTTCAAAACACATGTTAGGATTTAGCAGACATTTTGTAGAATCGGCTTCAGGTCTTAAAAGAGGTAAAAGTCTACGCTATGCTCCAGTTCTTTCCAATTGTCTCCTCCGGCGCCCCCTGGCGGCGACCACTTCCAAAACCACAAACCAACCAACAAACAAACGCCATCGACGTTACGTCCGTGCTGTGTTACCACTAGACCGTTTTCTAGCGAGGTGAAAACTTCAGACAAAACAGGAGCAACTTGAGAGAGAAAGAGATTGAAATAAGTAGGGCGGAGGGGGGTGAGTGTTGTCCATTCTACCTCGCCCAGCTTGGGAGCCTTGACTCAATTGGAAATCCATCTTATCTGATGACTGGCAGGCAATTGGGGCTCCCGGGTGCTAGACCCAGCAGCTGCAGTTGATAGGCCTTACCGTTCCACTGCTGAGCTCTGTCTCTCTGTGTGTGTGTGTGTGTGTGTGTGTGTGTGTGTGTGTGTGTGTGTGTGTGTGTGTGTGTGTGTGTGTGTGTGTGTGTGTGTGTGTGTGTGTGTGTGTGTGTGTGTGTGTGGGGTGTCTGTGTGCAGAGAGGGGAATAGATAGGGAATGCAGCTAGAAGAAAAGCGAGCAGCATATCGGTAGAGAAATCACTCCAGTGTGGAGTTCCTTACTTCCAAGCGAAGGCTTACCAGGTGCACGACGGGTTGAGTAAATATCGCACATGCGCCTCATTCAAACAACAATATTTAACCACTTAAAGCCCTATATGCTTGCGAAAATAGCCGAGCTGAGCTCATAGAGCTGCATTTTGTTTTACTTTATACTTATTATTATCCTATTTATCTATTTATCTTTATTATTCTTTTGGTCCTTGTGTTTTTTTTAAAACCGTTTCATTGTAATGACTGACACCGTCTAAAACCTGAAAAATAATAAAACAAAGTGGAAATATAGATCTGCTATTTTTGCTATTTTTAGGACATTTTGGAATTTGTTTTTGAAAATCCTACTAATACATTTTTAAAAATTATGTCAGTCCATCTGTCCGTTTGTCCATGTGTCGTAATCCGTTTTTCTCCTCAGTGGGTTGACCAATCAATCTGAACTCGCACGTACTGTAGGCATTGACCAATGGTGATACTTAAAGTAATACAATGCAGGTCCACAAATAACGATAACTACTGTCACTGCATGATATAGTGTTGTCCTGCATTACCCAGAATTCTATTTGTTTTCACCGGAAGATGCACGGCACCAAGTGCCGAGCTACAAGCTTGTAGATCTGCTATTCTTGAAAAATCGAGAAAATGTGTGCAAATTAATATATTTATATTCTTTTAAAGCGAACCGTTTTAACCCAAATCTTTGCTTGTGGGGGTCCCTGGAACAAAATATTTTGAGATGGGGGTCGGCGGCCAAATACATTTTTGGGGATCCTTGACATGAAAAGGTTTGAGAACCACTGATATAGAAACATATATTTTTCAGAAAACTGTTAGGATTTAGAAGACATTAATAAGAATTGGCCTCAGGTCTTAATGGATTAAATCAAGGATCTTTGCTTATCTCCACACAGGCCAGTCAGTACTTTATGGTAAAGCGGTAAGTTGCCTCTCGAGTCAGGCATCTCCATACTTCGGCCCAAGCAACAACACGAATTGACTTCCAGTAAAAAAAAAAGGTTTTAAAAAGTTAAATATGAAAGTAAAAACACTTTTAAAAAAGTTGGCCAAGACCTTCCCTGGAACAGAACACACCACTTTGGAAAGTTTCAGCCCGATCCGACCTGAGGCGTGGTTAACCAACATGAACCCCTAGCGGCCCTATTCTAGGATGAACATTTGGCAACAAATAGCAGATCTAATAAGCTCGCAACACGTGTGACACGCTGTGAGCTTGTAGCTCTGCCATTTTCGCAGAAGATAGTGTAGAGTGTGAACCGTTGGGGACGAGTATAGACCCGAGTATATATATATAGGGTTAAAGTGGTTAAAAGACCGACAGACAACTTCAACGTTATTATTATAGAGATATACCGAATGTAACAGATGACTGAGGCAAGACTACAAAAAAAGTACCTTCATGTCTGACATGAAGGAGAGCTTGTCAACACAGCTCAGCGAGTGAACGCCAGAAGCTACAAGAAATGACACAATGGTATTTTATTGTTTATGAAAGAGCAACACAAAAATCAATGGCGTTCGGAGTTGAGCGAAAGACCAGAGAGCAATCAGAGAGAGAGGAGGCAGGCCTCTCACAGGGTGAGACACATACAGAGAGAGAGAGAGAGAGAGAGAGAGAGAGAGAGAGAGAGAGAGAGAGAGAGAGAGAGAGAAATTGCAACTTTCATCTGGAGAGTTAGTTACCTTCGAAATTCAAAAAGAAAGGGGAGAGACAGAAGCGCTTAAAGTTCAGATTACCGTTCACTATCTTGAGATTGAAAGGGCAGAGCAACCTAAATCCTTGTTGCCAAAAGATCCAAGGCTGCAAAAACACTATTAGTTAAAGCTGCAGCTGATAGAGTATGTTAATACAACCTACAGTAGTAACTAGCACATCTGCAGTGGTTGGCGGTGGTCTCCCTGCTCTTCCACTGAGACATTGAGACCCTGGTGTCGGGTATACTGTAGGACACCCAGTGGTCGACAAGTAGTACTGTCTGAAGCTCATAAGCACAATATCTCCCCCCTGACCAAGCAGCAGGGGTTCCCTCTGGCCTGCAGTGGTAGATGTTTGGGTGTCCCACACACAGGAGACCCGTGTTCGAATCACATATTGGACATTAAACTTACAGATTGTCGCTTTAAATTCAGATTATCTATTATATTAAAGCTTTCATGACATTCAGTTTTACAACACGTTAAAAGTGTTTGTCATGGTACTACAAACGTGTATACAAGATTTTAACTGAAAATTGCACTCCAGTGAGCCATTGCAGATGTTTTTCTCTCACATTTCTAAAGCCTTTTCAACTGCAATGAAAAAAGAAATGTTTGCCTGCGGGTGTCGCTGTTGAGGGATTTTGCCTGTCAATCGTCGCCTCTGCTCTGCCTCCCCCAAAGGCAAGGGTAGGGGCGCGTTGTGAGCTTGTAGATCTGCTATTTTCAAACATTTTTTACTTTTGGTACTTTAAGTACATTTTGATACCTATACCTTTGTACTTTTACTCAAGTAAATTTTGAATTCCGGACTTTTACTTGTAACAGAATATTTCTACATTGCACTGTTGATACTTTTACTTAAAGTAAAAACTGTGAGTACTTTTTCCACCACTGCAAGGAGTACACGTTTAAAAGAAGGAGAGATCACGGCACACATTCTAATAAGCCTTCTTCCTCCGCACTGGGAGAAAAAACATATACTGTACAGTACACATACATATGAGGAAAACTGCAGTCAAACGTTTGAAGGAATGCATTTTTACACGTGAGAGCTGCTGGGACTTCTTCTTTTCCACTGCGTCTTATGATTGGTGTGGGGTTCTTTTGTAACCTGCCCGCGTGTGCATGCCCTCATGATGTAAGTGTGACGTGGTCTGACATAACGGGTCTATAAGGGCCCATCAAAAGAGCCACACCTGGCTCGCTCGCACACACACACACACACACACACACACACACACACACACACACACACACACACACACACACACACACACACACACACACACACACACACACACACACACACACACACACACACACACACACACAGCCTTCACCTACAGTATGTATATGTATGAAGTCTGTATAAGTACAAGACGGTATAAATCAAGCTTAACTCCCACAGGTTCGTTCATACGGTATCGCGTGTCGGCTGTGAGGCTTAATTATAATTATCTGGCTCGTTAACGTTGCTCTTTCTCCAGCTACGGCAGCAGCATGTACCGACTCTGACGGACATGTGCAAACACACGCATAATTCCGTTGCTGTTGGGCAGAAACCTTGTATCTACATGTTGCAACGTTTTTTCCCCCCGTAAATGAATGTCGTACGTCATCATACAAGAGTGTCACATAAAAGTACTATACACTCATTTAAAAAGTTTTTTACAAATAATAATAAAAATCACACCCAGTGTGAAGAGAGTGGTGCCTTTGAAAGTGTAACTGGTTGCATCCTTGTGTTGCAATCAGCAACATTATGTTGTCACGTGACACGTGACAACATAATGTCACGTGTCACGTGAAGCTTGACCAATCAGCCGTGCTCAAACATACGGACGGACGGACATAGTCAAATGTAGGAGTGGTTGGCACCACTCAAAAAGGAACGGTTTTGGACATACAAGCTTTCCACCCGACACCAATAATATATATTTTAATACAGACTCTGACACAGACTGACCCCCCGGTGTCCCCCAGGGGTCTATTCTAGTCGCCCTCCTCTTGTCCCTGTATGGCAAATGCGGTATCTTCACAGAAAACATCTACAAGCTTCCAAAGATCGGCTATTTCTGCCGACCGTCACCCCGGAATAGGAACGCCATAGAGTTCAAGTGCTTTGCTTGTTGGCACTCCTGCCACGAGTAACTTTTTTCCACAGCACTTTTTTTTTATGGATGTCGTGCGTGGTCGTTTTTCTCTGAAAGCTCTTCATTCCACCGCGAGCCGTTGCTATCGCAACTGCCTCGCAATCACAAGGTGAAAGAAAGAACCCCGTGAGAAATAAAAAACCTGAAATTCACTTCAAAAAAGTAGTAAAAGGCTATTATTTCTAGAAAATCGCTAGCCTGCATTGAATGGCCAGATAACAACAACATAACGCACACACACAAAAGCACATTAACAGCGGGGCGGACGACAAAGCGAGAACAGACAATAAAAGACAGAAGATTAACCCGTTAAGACCGGAGAACGCATCTGTGTCATTTTTAGATTTCTTTGCCAGTTCAAAAAATAGCAGATATAAAAGCACATAGCGCGGCACAGAGTGCCGCATTATGTGCTTGTAGATCTGCTATTTTTTTTTGAAATCTTGAAAATGTGTGCAAATCTTTTTTTTTAAGCAAACATTTGTTACTCAAATATTTGCTTCTGGGGGATTCTACAGATGTCTTCTAAATCCTAACAGTTTTTTTTTTAAACGTATGTTGCTATATCAGTGGTTCTCAAACTTTTTTCATGTCAACTACCCCCAAAATGATATGTAATGGTCCGCCAAACCCCCCCCCCCATCTCAAAATGTTTTGTTCCAAGGACCCCCAGAAGTAAATATTTGAGCTACAAATGTTCGCTTTTAAATGTTTTATATATTCAAAGATTTGCAAAAAAATATCACGATTATTCAAAAAAATAGCAGATCTACAAGCTCATAGCGCGGCACTCGGTGCCTTACGTGTAGATCTGAGCTTGTAGATCTGCTATTTTTGAATAGCCAAAGAAATAAATAAAAAATGACACAGATGGCGTTCCCGGTCCCTAATGGGTTAACAGATAATGATGATCGTGGCGGGGGGGGATGTTTGTGATTGGCTGCTATTGGGCCGAGCGGCGGAGCGGCGGAGCGATGGATCAATGGCGGTCTGAATGGGGAGGGCACGGCCGCGGCACGGCACGGCCGTTCTCTCATGGTGGAGAGAGAGAGAGAACGACGACTCCACAGCAATATGAAAACCTAATCAATAAGTCAGTGGCGTTGGAGAGCTTGGGAGCGAGTCAGAGAAAAGACAAGAGAAAGTCTGTCTGAGAGAAAGAATGATAGAGGGCAGGAGAGAGAGAGAGAGAGAGAGAGAGAGAGAGAGAGAGAGAAACTAGCAGAGAAAAGACATGATTACAGAGGGAGGGGAGGTGAGAGGAGGGGGAGAGAGAGAAGAAAGAAAAAGTAAGAGGTAGAGATTAAGTGTAACAAAAGGACAGCAGAAAAACGGTTTTATAATAATATGTAAAAAATTGCGAAGGCAAACAAACAGCGAGAGGGAAAAGTGACGGGAGCGAAGTCGGGGTGCAGCAGTTAATCAAACGAATCGATTCGACGGCAGACAAAAGGATTTACGAGAAATGTTGTTTGCTGTCGGGCAGGAACCTTACGTGTCCCTGTTTCAACTTAGTGGGTTTTCTCGGAAATGAGCAGCAAAACTAGCCAATCAAAAGAAAATCGATGTGACAGAGCTTATCTGTTATTTTGTGACGATTTTGTATTCCTGATTCGTTGTTTTGTTTTTTCACGACGTGGCTCCTACCATAAGGGGGATAAGCCGTCTAGAAGAGGGTCTGTGAGTCTGTCTGCGTGTCCGCAGCCAATCTCACTTTTTTTCGAAATATAGGGAAGATTTTACGGTGTACTTTTCAACATGGTCCTCGACGGAAGGGAACCTTTCTGACGGAGAAAGTGTATAGCCTTTTACATCACTGCGGTTAGACACTGCTTCAGATACAGTCTCATAATTGGCCTGCTGTGTGTATGTGTGTGTGTGTGTGTGTGTGTGTGTGTGTGTGTGTGTGTGTGTGTGTGTGTGTGTACATGTATTCCCAACTGACAACCCTAATCTCTCAAAGCATTCTTCCATCCCCAAGATAACAAACCTTTCTGTGAGCAAACTTCCAGAACTCCACTGTCAATCTCAAAGTGTGTCGCCCAAACACACTAACAAACATGCACACATCCTCACACACATTCTCTCTCACACACACACACACACACACACACACACACACACACACACACACACACACACACACACACACACACACACACACACACACACACACACACACACACACACACACACACACACACACACACACACACACACACACACACACACACACACACACACACACACCCATTAGACATGTTCAAGGCTGAAGCAGGAGACAAACGGTCTGTCTGCTGTTTGAAATCCCTGCAAACTTTTTCAGTATTTCAGTAACAATGAGAAAACTCTCTCTTCTCTGCCTGCTCTCATTCTATTACCACTCCTTCTCTCTCTCTCTCTAAATGGCTGTTTCCAGAGTCTGGCTTTAGTCTTAAAGGTTGACTAACTGTCAGACAGCCAGTCTCTGACCAGCTAGCCAGGAGCATGGAACGTTTACCTTAAGAGCTGCCACTTAACCCTGCACGCACGCACGCACGCACGCACGCACGCACGCACGCACGCACGCACGCACGCACGCACGCACGCACGCACGCTGCCTAGAGTGGGGTCCAAACACTGGTGGAAAGAAAAGAAAAAGACAATCTTAACTTCATAGAACTGTAAGTACTTTTACAAACTTGACCCATACTGTGACTCCATATATGGCCACAAAAGGGGACAAGGACTGACATATACAGAGATCTCCAAATATGGGCATATCGGTCGGATCGGCGGTGCGACATAGGTGTGAGGGCCACGTAGCGGCCTTAACCTCTAGTTGTATAAACAATTACAGAGATTACAAGACCTTTTCATAGCTTTGAATCAGAATCAGACACATTACAAAATTGTTTACACATTTTTTTTTATATTATGATTGATCCATTAATGTTTATTTTCAGATATTTAATCACTTAAACCCTCAACACTTGACCTTTGGTGCTGCACTTGATCTGCAATTTTTTCCCTGTACACAAATCTCTTCAGCGAAAAAAGTCTTAACTTTTTGTTAAGATAATGTCAACAAGACTTTTCTTTTAAGGCTTAGCCCCCATTACATCCTCCCAAGTTTAATTTAGAAGTGTCCCCCCCCCTCCCTTCCTTTCTGCAGTGTATGTACAGATGCATTTTGCAAGGAAAGAAACCGTGTGGCTAATTAGGCCGGGTGTCAGGGGTGTTCAAGCAGGACCCAGACACTGGGTAGACTGACAGTGTAGCTTATATTCAGGGCATAAACCAAGCCTTTTACTTCTCCAGTTACAAAACCCACCATGAATTCTCTCATACCCAGATCTTCAGCTGCAACTATGGATTCATTCTATTCGCTTTTACTTGTACTAATTTTTTATGTCAATCAATTAAATCAATTAGTTCGATTAACTGTTGTACGCCTACCTGTGTGTGAGCGCGCACACATGCGTGAGCGCGCACACATGCATGCGCGCGTGTGTGTGTACACAGCACATGGTACTGCGACTTTGTAGAACACATTGCTGCTTATTTGAGTTAGTATATACCAACAATACTTCATTTATAGCTTTATTTAGCCCCAATTATGTCCTCCTACACTAATCTAAAGCTTTAGCTCAGAAGTGTTTTTTTTCTCTTTCATTCTGCAGCGCAGATCCAGATGAATTTAGCGAGGCGAGAAACTCTGTGGCTAATTAGACCTGTTTGAAGACAAGACGTTCTCTTAACTATTCATGCGTTGCAGTGAAACAAACTTGTTCTATCCAGGGGTTTTGGAGGCAAAAGGTTATGGTCAATTTGAGGGAAAGTGTGTGTGTGTGTGTGTGTGTGTGTGTGTGTGTGTGTGTGTGTGTGTGTGTGTGTGTGTGTGTGTGTGTGTGTGTGTGTGTGTGTGTGTGTGTGTGTGTGTGTGTGTGTGAGTGTGAGTGTGAGTGTGAGTGTGCGTGTGTGTGTGTGTGTGGTCAGCAGCACGTCCAGCAGCCCCTCATTCTTCATCATTAGCAGTGACCACTCTGGGAGCTGCCATCTCTCTCTCTCTCTCTCCTATCCATTCTCTCCATATTCTCCCTCTACCTCCGCCTAGCCCTCATATATCCCTCTCTCTCTCTCTCATCAGGTGAGTCATCCCTCTCTTCTCCCTGTTTTCTCTCTCGCCCTTTTAGCTTTCTCTTTCCGCTCTTTGAATCTGTCCACTTTTCTCTCTGCTCGTCCTTCTCTGAAGTTCTACGTCCCATCAACCCCACCCCTCTCTCTCTCTCTCTCTTTGTCTGTCTGCCTTTTATGCCCATATATGGCGATGTCATCAATATATGACATCATAGTACTGACATCACAGATCAGACTGGCCTCCAAGCAGTGTTGCCAGATTCTGTGAGAGAAACAAGCAACCAGGTCTAGGAAAACAAGCCCAAAAGAAGCGACGTTGGGCCACATGAGCACTTTAAACATATACTATCTATCTATCTATCCACTAGTTTGTGACATAGACGCATAAAGGACACTAATGTACATGCTTATGGGCCCATGATGTCATCAAAACCCTGAAAGGAGAGAGATACCACCAGTGGGGGCTCGGAGGGACGGAGTATGCACTGGGTGAGCAAGTTTCATTGAAATAAGTGGGCAGGGATTTTCTGAGCCCTCTCTCCAGATATAACATATCTCCATGGGTACCACACCGACAGCATCCTGACTGGCTGCATCACTGCCTGGTATGGGAACTGTGTACTGACCCTCCACCACCGCAAAGCAATGCAGAGGGTTGGTGCGGACGGCCGAGCACATCAGTGGATGGGAGCTTCCCTTTCCATACAGGATATATACGACGGATGCTGTGTCAGCAAAGCTGCAAAGCTTACGAAAGATCAGAGAAAACCCCCAAGCACTGACTGTCTATGTCCCCACTACCCCTCACCTGCCCACACAGTCGGCACTGGGAGAAATCTACTCATATGATGTACTTGTACACAACAACGATGTAACGATAATTTAAAAACATTGATTAAAACCGTCAACACTCTGTTCAGGCATGTCACTCTTTTGTTGTCGAGAGTCTTCTCAGCGTTTCCTTTATCTGCTGGTTTCACAGCCTCACAGCAAACACATAGAAACAGCCTGAACCGCTTTGTCAAGATCTGTTCTAAGATTACCAGAGGGAAACAAGAGAGACCTGAGTTCTTTTTGTAACCAACAAATCCTTCCGGAAGCTGCGAGCATTTTTGGATTCTCCTAGATGTGTTTAGCTGCCATCAGGGCGTTGTTATGTTTTACCCTCTTGCAAAACTAACTACATTTCTTAAATCGTTCATCCTATCAGAAATATGACTTTTAACCATGAACCCAGCATCCCTATTCTTGGGTGAATATTTAGTGAAAATAGCCGATTTACATCTCACAACGTTGCATTGTGACACGTTCACATGAGCATGTGCCAAGAATAAAGAAAATTAGACATATAATCATCAAGACGAGAAAAAGACTGACTGATAAGAGCGTGCTGCGAGATGATCGGGGTGTAAAGACACTCCTTAAATTACAGGTTTGAATCAAAATTACGTTATTAATGAAGTTATGTACCAATTCTGAAAACGTTGTTGTTGCTTTCTAACTAACTTCGGCGCTAGGACCCTCCAGCGTTTATTTTGGAGCGGTACTTCCATGGGTTTGTTTTAAATTGCATTCTGGGAAAATCGCAATGAAATGGCTGTTACACAGTGAGACTTTAAATATTCCGACATTTGTGTTGCCATAGTAGCGACATCAAACCCTCTGTGTGGCATTTGATTGATTGAGGTTTTGAATTCACAAAAATGCATATAAATGAATCGTGGTCCTTTGAGTGTAAGTGCTTTTGTAAATTGAGTTGGGGGGGAAATAAAAGTGGTCGAGCCGGCCCTGAATCTAACCAGGGACTCTGTGATAAAGGCATTTTGTGCCCATGTGGTATATGCACCCTAAACACTTTGCTATCGGGACTCCTTACTCCCAGTGGATAAGGAGTAGATTGTACACTGTCAGAATCCACTAACACACACACACACACACACACACACACACACACACACACACACACACACACACACACACACACACACACACACACACACACACACACACACACACACACACACACACACACACACACACACACACACCAGACTGATTAAAAAAAGGCATGTCTGGAAACGATGTCTGCTTCACCTGTACAGTCCCGACAAAAACGGTTTCTGATAACATTTTAGGGTCAGAAGAACTAGTGCACTTCACATTCAACGGCTAGTTTTAAAGTTTATTAAAGTTTATTAACAGCATTCAGGAGCTTCAATGCAGTAAAGGGGCGCCTGGGGCATCCAAACCTCAGCGCCAATCTATACAAGTTTTATACGTTTTACTTTTCGTAATAGTATACTTTCTGTCTCTCCATCTCTCTGTCTCTCTCTCTCTCTGTCTCTCTTTGTCTCTCTCCGTCTGTCTGTCTCTCTCTCCGTCTGTCTCTCTGTCTGTCTCTCTCCACCATGTCTGACAGGTTAGATTGGTGGAGTAACTCTCTGGGAATTAGACCTAAAGCCTTCTCTGATGCTCTGCACTAAGCAAGGCTGGCGGTGTGTGTGTGTGTGTGTGTGTGTGTGTGTGTGTGTGTGTGTGTGTGTGTGTGTGTGAGAGAGCGCACAAGGCCTTGCTGAAGGGGAAAAAACAGCATTAAAAGTTTCAGAGGTCTCAAACTTGCGGCTGTGCAGATTCTGACCTTGGCGTATAGCGATCAGACACGCTGCCTTACCCGCACCGCGCGCCCCTCCTCCATCTTCTCCCTGAATCTCTCCATCGCTGCGTCGTTTCTCTCCTGAGCTTTCTCTCTCTTTGTGATCCGGTCTTTCTTTACCGCTTTGCTCTGTTTGTCTTTTTTCTTCGTGTTATGATCTCCTACTTTTCCCCTCTCTGTATCTAAACTTTACGTTCCTGTAATTTCCTTTCTTTCAGTCTTTTTTTTCTCTCCCTCGTTTCTTTCTTGCCGTTTATTTGTCTTCTCTCTGTCCTCTGTGTTTGCCAAGGCATCCGTCAAAGTCGCCTTCCGTCTGAGGCCCGCAGCTAAATGATGTGTGTGTGTGTGTGTGTGTGTGTGTGTGTGTGTGTGTGTGTGTGTGTGTGTGTGTGTGTGTGTGTGTGTGTGTGTGTTTGGTGCAAGTGCACGGAAGATATCACAGCCATGTCTCCCAGTGGATAAGGAGTAGATTGTACACTCTGTCAGAACCTCAACTCATTTATCCCCTAAAACACACACACACACACTCTCGCGCGCACGCGGTCCTCTTCGCCAGGGGAGGCCGTGTCAGAACCCAGTCAGATGCACAGTAATAAGCTGTTTCACCCTTCCTCCGACGACACACACACACTTGGTATAGGAATCCCAACTTGTTTAGTGTCAGACAGCACAATCTTTGAACACGCGCACTCACACACACACACACACACACACACACACACACACACACACACACACACACACACACACACACACACACACACACACACACACACACACACACACACACACACACACACACACACACACACACACACTCCTTTGATGTGCAGCATCCCACTTTGTGACTGTGATCAGAGAACAGCCAGTGGAATGCGCCGTGACGCTCTGCTCCACCTCTACACACAACTAATGTGACCTTCACACCTCTGAAGCTCTTTTTATCTGTCTGCCACTTCCCTTAATGAAGGTTTCACTGCTGGTCATCTAACATGCAATTCCACTCCGATAACAATGAGAGTTCAAACGATTAAGATGATGAATCAGATTAATGATTAATCATGATTAATCAACATTCGTAACTATTTCCCCAAAAATTCCCCATAATATTTTTGTGGGAACGGAACAAATGAACGACTCTCTCACTCTCACCCCGTTGTGCTGACTACGTAAATTGCGTGATCTTTTACTGGCAATAACCCCGTCCAGATCGGACCACACGCATGTTCTCCTTTGGATCTTTGTTTGGATCTATATCCACCATCAGATGACAGAGCGATGACGACTAGCGCAGAGTGGGTGTTATTATGGGACGTATGGGGCGGATCATTCTGCGCGTGCGTTAATTGCGTTAAAAACATTTTGAACATAATCTAACTCAGTTATTTCGCCAGCCCTAGTTAACCCATTGAGACCCGGGACGCATCTGTGTCATTGGCTATTCAAAAATAGCAGATCTACAAGCTCATAGCGCGTCACCGAGTGCCGCGTTATGAGCTTGTAGATCTGCTATTTTTTTTTAAATCGAGAACATTGCAAATGTTTTTACAGCGAACATTTGTAACTCAAATCTTTGCTTCTGGGGGTCCCTGGAACAAAATATTTTGAGATGGGGGTCCGCGGCCAAATACATATACATTCTGGGGTCCTTCACATGAAAAAGTTTGAAAACCACTGACATAGCAACATAAGACATTTTGTAGAATTGGAACCTCAGGCCTTAATGGGTTAAAACATTTCCAACTGCATTTCAACTACATACTGACATATACAGGCTGACAGAGTGACCATTTCCAACTCGTCATACTATGTTGACGCTTGGTCACGTTAACGTTCGCGTGCCATTTTGACAAAGACGTGTAAAATGGGAAATGGTGCATTTATATAGCGCTTTTATCCAAAGCGCTTTACATAGATTGTGCATTACATTCACCCATTCACACACAAACACATTCATACACCAATGGCGGAGGAAACCATGCAAGGCGAGTTCGGCGTCTTGCTCAAGGACACTTCGACACTAACTCTGGGGGAGCCCGGGATCGAACTGGAAACCTCGCGGTTGCCATCCGGCCGCTCTACCGGCCACTCTAGCCCTGAGCCACTGCCGCCCGTGTCATAACTGATTCCCCACCCTATCGCTATGCAAGTAGAACAGCGCTGAAGCAGCAGAAGTGCATCACACCACTCTGCACGGGTAAGGCCTGAGGCCGATTCTTACTAATGTCTTCTAAATCTTAACAGTTTTCTGAAAAAAACGTATGTTTCTATATCAGTGGTTCTCAAAATTTTTCATGTCAAGGACCCCCAAAATGATATGTATTTGGCCACGGACCCCCATCTGAAAATATTTTGTTCCAGGGGGTACCAGAAGGAAAGATTTGAGTTAAGTGTTCGCTTTAAAAGACTATATATATTCAAAGATTTTCACACATTTTTACAATTTTTCAAAAATAGCAGATCTACAAGCTCGTAGCGCGGCACTCGGTGCCGCACTATGAGCTTGTAGATCTGCTATTTTTGAATAGCCAAATTGTAAAATAATGCTTTTTAGCGTTCCAGGTTTTAATGGGTTAACTCGGCTATAGTGCCTCGCTCAGTCCTCTTCTGAAGTCTACTGCCTGCCTTTTTGCACACTGTTTTGAACGTGTTCTCAATGTATTTAGTGGCGTTGTCAATCTTGAGTCCACATGGCTAGTATTACGTCACGCGATTCGGACTACCCTAAACGTTGAGAAATGACGCTAAAAGGGTCACCCAATGTGTTGTTGACCCAGTCTGGGCGTCAGCCGTCAACCCCAGTGACACACACACATTCAGACAAACAGACAGGTCGGCTCAACAAATAACATCACAGCCTATGCTGATGACTGTACTCTGTAGGCTTAAAGACATGGACGTCGTTGATAACCAAAGTGTCTGTGACAGCTCCTAAGGACACGACGTAAGGCAACGGAACTTTCTGAGCTTTCAATATGACAAGGTCGAAGTCACAGAGATGCCTCGGGGCCAATCGGCTCACAGTACCTTGATGTGGGCTAGGCTGGACTGATGTATATGTGTGTGTGTGTGTGTGAAAGGCACACACGCACGCGTGCACACGCACGCACACACCCACCACACACACACACACACACACACACACACACACACACACACACTAACATTCAGTCAAGCACACATGCACGCAAACATAAATTCAAGCGCGCGCACACACACACACACACACACACACACACACACACACACACACACACACACACACACACACACACACACACACACACACACACACACACACACACACACACACACACACACACACACACACACACACACAGAAGTTGTGACAGTGTTCTTCATAAAGAGCTTCTTCAAAGGGTGTTCATTTCAATCCCTGTTATCTCACACCAGCTAATATGCAGAGGAAATCACACACACACACACACACACACACACACACACACACACACACACGCACACGCACGCACACACGCACAAAGTTCATGAGAAAGTGAACTGATTAGTACTATAGATGCAGTATTAGTGTACCTTGGGAGGAACATGATCAGAACAGAGCAAAACATCAGTGAGGTACAGAGAAGGACGAGAAGTGTGTGTGTTTGTGTGACGTGTGTGTGTGTGTGTGTGTGTGTGTGTGTGTGTGTGTGTGTGTGTGTGTGTGTGTGTGTGTGTGTGTGTGTGTGTGTGTGTGTGTGTGTGTGTGTATGTGCGCGCGTGCGTGCGTGGTACAGAGCGGTACGTGCAGAGAATGATCAACTACACCTCAACAAAGTTCACACAATCAGATTCCAACTCCCACTCGCTCTCTGTTTTCCCTGTCAGTATATCTGTGAGAAGTTGGAAAATGAAGCCTCTGCGCCGGTGATATATAGTACGAGAACCTCAGCTTTTTGATCCTTCAGAATAACAGATCTGTTCGGAAAACAGATGGCGGGATGCTTTGGTTTCAACCCCTGGATCACCAGGTAGGCAGAGGACGCATCATACACGCAACATTATGACGCACGATAATCCATAACACAGGTGTAAAACTCTCTTTTATGTACTGTAACTCATTCTCATCTCTAGGGGTGACAATGTGATCTAATTTATGTTCCCTTACAAACTTGTATCATCCCTCTGGTTACACAAACACAAGAGCTGTGACCAGGGTTGCCAGATCTGCTTATTATAATTTCCCGGCAAGATTTTATTTGAAAATAGCCGATCTACAAGCTCACTGAGCTTGTAGATCTGCTATTTTCAAACAGTTGATGTATATGTTAAAGTGCTCGTGTGGCCCATAGTCGCTTCGTTTGGGCTAGTTTTCCTACACCTGGTTGCTTGTTTCTCTCACAGAATCTGGCAACACTGACTGTGACGTTCCCATATATAGATACAGTACAATGTTACGAATCACCTTACAACAGGGCTCTTCAAAAAATGTCAGGCCAAGAACCCCTTAGCTCAGTGGTTTCTCAACCTTTTCAGGCTGTGACCCCCAAAATAATCATATTTGAGCTGGGGACCCCCCAAACCCCCCACCCTGATAAGCACTTGGAACTGTAGGAGTTGAGTAATTAGTTTGACTTGGTTCGACAGATACATTTCACAATGCGAGGCATTGTGAGCTTGTGGATCGGCTATTTTTCACAATTTTAGCATCTTTCTTATTATTTGACAATTTGGCCAATGTTTCACCAGTTTTTATGGTATAGTTTGTCCTTAAATGTCCTTACATTGTCACTTTACTATCACCTGGGGACCCCCCAAAATGGCAGTGGCTCAGGGGTAGAGTGGCCTTATGGGAGCCGTGAGGTTCCCCGTTTGATCCTCGGCTCCCCCAGAGTTAGTGTCGAAGTGTCCTTGAGCAAGACGTTAAATCCCAAATTGCTCCCGATGAGCAGGTTGTTGCCTTGCATGGTTTCCTCTATGTTTCCTCTATGGTTTCCGCTATGTAAATGCACCATTTACCATTTACAGGTTGAGAACCACTGCCTTAGCTGAGAGAGATATGAAGCAGGGCCCCCCTATTGAATACTATTGTGTTGCAGGTTAAACTATTTCATGGATAGCTTTGCTTGACAACACTATCAATAGTTTTTTCTATTCATAATTATGTTCAGACATTATTTAACCACTTAAATATAATTAGTAAACTTGACCTTGCCTGTATGTTTGCTATTTTTCCCCTCGTGCGTGCGTGTGTGGTAGAGCGGTACGTGCAGAGAATGATCGACTACAATATATAAAGATCAACTTTCCCCTCTACACCAAATCTCTTTGCCAAAAATAATCGATCTACAAGCTCACAACACAGCACTCAATTATACTGTATTGGAAATGTCAAACCACTAATCAACCAGGCAGAAATCTAATACTCTTTAAGGCCTTAATATCCTTAATGAAAAATGTTACGGTCAAATCTACAGTACTGTGTAAATAATTGTGAGGATTTGAACTCATTGCCCACAGTGTGTTACAATGAGAATGTATACTGTGTGTGTGTGTGTGTGTGTGTGTGTGTGTGTGTGTGTGTGTGTGTGTGTGTGTGTGTGTGTGTGTGTGTGTGCGTGCGTGTGCGTGCGTGCATGCGCGTGTACGTGCGTGTTGGCAAGAGGCTTTTGTTCACAACAAGAGTCCGTCAACTCATGTTTGAGAAACAAACTTTCACACTATTCTGCAGGGTAACTATGTCGTTCTAATGCAGCAAGCATGGCACCCACAACTTGCACAGAGGAGGAACGCTGTGAAAAACAGTAGAATAACTGCATTGCTGACAACTCATGAGGTCTATTTTCTCTACCTTTTTTGTTTCCGGGGCGTCACAGCTGCTTTTCTTTTGCTTGCGTTAACTGACATCTTTCCTGCTCGCTCTCTAAAATTAGAAGTGAGATGGTACACACCCGGAATGACAAGACCATACTGCTGCAAACACAACTATCTTCCACTGAGAGCCTGTCACTTTCCAGAAAGATATAGTCCCACAGCCAACACATTTTGGTTGGCTGTGGGGGGACTTGCATTTCTTTGCTTTACATCAGCTCATCTTTGACTCTGAAAAATGACTCTCAAAACTCCCACGGTGTCACTTGGCGAAAATGAGGAGAGACACACTCATGTAGTCCTAAAATATCCAGAGATTTCACAAATGTGTGCAAAACATCAAATGACAGCTATGCAAAATACTTGGAGCGGCCGTTCAAGCATGGACCGTGTGGAGACAAAACCAGCAGTGTTTTGACCCAAACCTCCGGGCTACACTGGGCGAGCCAACTATCCATATCGCTGGTGGAGCGGAACGGAAAGAAAGCACACAGCTTGTTAGTGGCTACACCAAGAACGTTTGGCATTCGTTATAGTTGCGTACAGACCAAGAGAAGGTGCTTTTTTTTTTCTCCCAACACACCAGGTAAAGATACTGACAATAGCTTTGTTATTTGCCGCGTTTTGCATATCTGTCCAGATCATCATTTATTTTATTGTTCTGCATCAGTTCACGGTACGCCTTTTATTTTAATATTTAATACACTCATTCCTTCCCTGGTGAGTGATGTAGGCTGAAAAGTAATCTGGGATTGGCCCCTTGACTTTGATGTCATATAGTCACTTAATCCCACCCAGGGCCGGACTGGGACCAAAATTCAGCCCTGGCATTTTGGTCATGAAAACCTTGTCAATGTCATGAAACCTTTAATATACTGTATATTCATTCTTCGATGATTTTCGAGCTCACGGAGTGTTGTTGCATTTTGAATTGTCCCCGAGACATCGTAAACAGATGACACTTTACCTTCAAAACATTGATGTACCGATACATAATTACATAGTGCAGCTTTAATTGTTTGTCATTATTACATTTCATTCATGTACTCACTCGTACGAGCGCTCACCTTTTTCGCGGCATCGATGCACTGCATGTATTCTTTGGCGAGGTCTGAGCAGCGGAGTGTCTGCTCTCGGTTCTCCTTGTAGCAGGTGAATATCTGGGCCTGCAGAGCTGGACACACCCCCTCTGTGCAACGCACTCTGCAGAGGAACAGCCACACCGTCAGGTGAAAGGAAATTCTATAGGTCAAAATGATATATATATAGTTACACTGTTTTGAGCTCAGCTATCTTGGTCATTTGAGCAGACAAGACTCTAGCATTAGGAGATGAGGTCATCACCTTTGAGGCTCTTAATCTCTCACACTTCCTCAAAGGGAGACACTACTGCTGTAATGTTAATATAGTGCTTTAAATGATTTCATAAAGTTAGTAATGTTTTGTGGTCTTAACTATCTTATATTATTATTGTAATGCTAACAAGTGAAATGGATGTTTCTCTGTACATCCATAGTCAGGCCAGTTTAAAGCAAACAGACAATTAAAATATATTCTCAGTGCTTCAGCCAAACTCAGATGAAAGTTGCATAGAACTCTTATCGAGCAGGAGTTTTAGGGAGGATAGATACAGCCCACAGGTGCCCTGAAGGGAGCCAAGGTCGTCTCCCATGGCAGCCGTGAGAGACCGTGAGACAGCAGGGAGGGGGTCCTTGCCCACCCCAACGATGGGTCGCGAGAAGGGATGGGAGCCGCATGCTCGATCCCCTACGGTGGACCAACAGCGACTCCTGTTGATGATTTTTATTCATGTTTTAGTATCTAGATGCCAGTCATATAAACGCTTGGAAAATAATATTAGGGCATTGCAAACTTCTCGACTAGCTCGAGAGGAGTGTATCTTCAGAGCTCTGAATTGAACTGTAACCGCTGGTAGAGTATTATTTTTGTATATGACAATTCATTCTGGTTGGTTAATAGGCTCATCAATAATTGTAAACTAGTTTAAGGATAATAAACCATTTTGATTCTTACAATTGTAATCACCTGTGTAGCAATTATTTCAAGGGCTTAACTCCTCACACTATGGAACCACTGAACCAGGTACCTTATCCTTCTCTAGATTTACTTTTATGGAGTTAAGGTTCAGTATTGGAAATCTAACAATTGGTGCCTTGAAACCCGTATTGGTTCGTGAGGAGGACATCCTTTGGCAGGTCTTGACTTTCTTGTCTCGGTTCTGAGCAAACTTGCCCCGGGGTGAGAGATAAGGTTTGCTGAAACCTGTTTCGACTAATTCAGTGATTGGACACTCTAACCTGAGTTTGTTTGACTGAGATAAGCAATTGTCGTAATTCCAAAGCATTGACATAAATTTAGCTATTGTAGGACATTGAATTTATAACCAAATTTAGCGGTGTTAATGAATTGTCATTGAGCTGTGTGTGTTAACTGTGCAAATCCTATTGTCAGGGGCGATAGGGAAGACATCTCAGGGAGATAGCCAGATTCCGGGAGTTTGGTATAAACTGTTAATTTCTGGGTATTTGACAGTAGAATAAATCGTCAGGGGCGATAGGGAAGACATCTCGGGGAGATAGCCAGATTCCGGGAGTTTGGTATTAATTGTTATTTCTGGGTATTGACAATACAGTCGTCCGGGGCGAAAAGGTAATCTCGGGGAGGTTATAAGATAGACTCGGGGAGTTTTAGTGAGTTATTTTAACGCACGGGTGCGGTTTTTACTCTGATCCGGTATCTAGTCGTCACATAAAGTGCTGTTAAAATCACATATAAGGGATTTATGGGCCAGGGGTTCATACAAAATAACTTCGGGGGAGTTATTACGCTCGGGGAGTGTAGCATATATTATCAATTGTGTGGGAAGGGTGGATTCCTCGCATGAAGCGCGCCGTGCTATGTGAGTTTGCATTTGGGGAAAAGCATTGGGGGGTGTGTACTCGCGACAATCAATCAATTGTCGCATCTCTTCTGTCTATCTCTTTCTAGTTAAACTGTTAAATCATTGTATAACATACTACAGTTCATTGCGCTAGGAAGTGTGTGCCGTTTTAGAAAGTTGAAAGTAAAGAGAAAAGGAAAAAAGTGTGTTGGAAAGCAAACAATCTTAAAAAGTGTGAAGAGGATTTTCCATAAGTTCAGTATTTCTGCTTGTGGTATTTTGAGAACAGTTGTTGGTACTTCTAAAGTTTATGCTCTATAGACGGTTGGTTGTAATACACCTCTTCATTGTGATACTTATACTTTTACTTTTTAATCCTCGCACTGCCATTTGGAGGTTCACAAAAGGGAGAAGAGAGTACAGAATTTGAGTACTGTTGCCGCCCACACACACACAGGCAGAAAACTCCCCAGTAATAAATCACTGCTATAATGTGTTTAACTGAATAGTCTCATGTTTTATCTTATATAGATTGTAACGTGGGGGTTCATAAACATTGGCATTTTCAGTGAGAATCATATTAAGTGCCACATCCAGCCGTTTTGTTACAGATTACTGCGGAAGAACAGTTGTATAAGAAATACTGTGCCATTCACTAGGGAGTGGTCAAACGCTGTTTGTACAGAAGTAATAGCAGTACCATAGTCCCCTGTTGTGTTAGATTCCTAAAAGAAAAAGGTGTCATGGCGGAAATTGCTGAGCTGAAGAAAAGGCTTCTCAGATTACAAATACAACAAGTAGAACAGCAGATTAGTACAACCAAAAAGAATGCCAAAAAGAATGTGCCTGCTCTTAACGTAGTGCCTACACAGCATGTGATGCCGGTGGCACCCACACCCACCTCCGGACAGCCGGTACAGTCCACACACATGGTTTCATTTGAGCAAATGCAACAAATGTTGGGAATGCAACAAAATTGGGTACAACAGCGGAATAACACTTATCAGCAGGGGGACTATAGAAGAGGTTATAGGGGTCCCCGTGACATGTCCCAAGTCAGGTGTTTTAACTGCAATGGTATGGGGCACTTTGCCCGTGATTGCATACAGCCTAGGCGGCAGCGAACACACGGTGGTCAGAGCCAGCAACATTTTTAGATGAGGCAGAATGGGACAGACCAGTTATAGGGGTGTTAAGGCAGGGGGAGGACGGTTACAGGGTTAAGCAGGACCAGCATAGAAGGCAGAGAAAAGTGATTAGAAGAGGGTATGACAGCTAGGAGAGAGGTCAGAGTGCATGCACGCACGGACACACACAACACACAATTGCTTAAGTGGCAGTACACATACGAAACCATACATTTCACACAAGGGAAGCAAAAGTTTGAGGCAAGTAAATAATAATGATGGTATGATTGCTTACTGCCAAATTATAATTGCCATTTTTCAAAGTAAATAACCCGAATGCTGAGGATAATTGCGTTCACATCCGGGGGGTCCACGATGTTTATGGTCTGGACAATTTGCCTTTTCACATGAAGTGACACTGTCTGCAGCTCTTGGACGTGACATTACAGGCGGGAAGGGGTCAGTCTATACGACCTGGGATATAAACAATGCTGCAGGATTGTTTGCAATGCACATGCGACACGTGCAGGAGAAGGAACTGTATCGACTGAGCATTTGGGGTTGCTCTGGAAAACATAAACTGTTGTACATTTGTCTTCTGGCAGGGGGAATGAGGAGTGCTGTCACGTGACCATTTACCGAGCCACTGGAAGATGTCAAGCCACGCTCTCTGGCCCATGCATGTGAAAGCAAAATTTCCTCTGGCAAGTTGGTAATTAAATTATTAAATGGCCAAAGTAGGGCAGAGTGCACCTTTAGTTGTATGTTTGAAAAAAACAAGAAAAAACACAGTTTTTTTTTTGTTTTTTAAGGGGGAGAGAGACAAGTAGCCTACTGATGTATTATAGCACAACATTAAAGTCCACAGAACAGAATGGAGAAAACTCTTGCAACCACACATACTGTAGTATATGAACATGGCTTGGCCAATTACAGAGACATTGTTGTACATAGAAAATTCACACTATACAGTACACTGACTGGCACCCTGACCAAAGATTACAAGTAAGTGAGGTAGTAGTTAAGAAAGTAAAGGTGTGCATGCATGTACGCTCAGGGTTTAGTCAAGTGAGTCAGCTAGATGGGAGGTCAAGTGAGTCAGCTAGATGAGAGGCCAAGTGGAGGTTATGAACAGACAGAGTAGTTTAGTTTAGTGTATTTCTATTAAAAGTTCAGAATTAGAAGAGTACTAAATCAACGGAGTATAGTATGGAATTAATTAGAAGTGTTTACATGTTTCTTAAATGTTGGAAAGGATTTTGAAGACTTAAATGGCATCTAGTAAGTTCAATAAGTAAGTGCGGAATGTGAGGTTTAGAAATATGACAAAAAGTGGAATTAAAATCCTCTAAAATTGTCTTGTAGGGTAGGAGGAAATATCAGAAGTAATGAAATAAAATGTATAATAAGTATAAGGAGTGGTTTGTTTACATTTTTATATTTGAATATAAAAAAGTAGGTTTGAAAAACATGTACTTTATAAGCAATAATGAATAGTTAATAAAAAGAGGTGCAGTGGGCTCATACCTATTTGAGTGTGATATCATTCTAAAATATATATATCCTACTATAATTCTAGTAACCTCTGTCTGTCTGTAGTGGTGTCACAATGTAGTGGTGTCACAACCCGGTTCTCCTCACTGGCTGGACCAATTGCTCTGATTTTGCCCACAGTCATTGACCATTACCATCTGAACTTAACTGTGAAGCCCGTTTTTCAATTTCATAAAATCTCTGCTTCTTATTAGCGTTTATGTGTCAAACAATGTCGCCTCCCGGGTTGCCAGATCATGTGCGCATATCCCCCACGGATATGCGTCGACCGGGTATGGTCTAGTATATATAATAATAATAAAAAATAAGAACGAGGAATGTTTTAACAAGTGGCAGATGGCGCAGCGCATGTTTAGTTGAGAGTGAATACAGGCTAAAAATAATTTAGTCAGATATGATGGAGGTGTAGCAGCCCAAAACAATATTACAATAGTGTCAGTAATTAAAAGTTGGGGTTGGTGGAAGCATTGCGATTGTATTAACTTTTGTACAATCATCTGTTAACTTAAGTGATCATTCCCCATACAAACTAACCACAGGCGAAACATTCGAGGACCATATACAGGTCTGAAGGGGGACGCCCCTGGACCTGAGCAAAATGTGTAGAAGAGGTATTACAAAGTGTACAGACCCTAATTACATTGAAAGCCTCTATTTTTTTCTAACAGACGCAGGAGAAACGGAAAGGAGCCCTACCCAGAGCCCAGCAATATTCAGTGTTTGCTATATTCTCTTTATAAAATGCTTGATTTATTTGCCAGGGGTTGAACTAGAGGAGGTTTTGTCTGTTGATCGGACGGTCTGTCTGTCTGTATGTCTTTTTCCTCCCCAGCCAGTCAGCTAAGGGGGACACTGGAGCAGTTTGGGTGTTTTGGGGCGTTGGCTGTTCGCAGTTGGTAGCTGGCATGGGAAAATGTGTGTTTTAATCATTTGCCTAACCTAACCCAGACACACATGATGAACACTTGAAAATGACTTGTGACATAACACTGTAGATGTTCTTCATAATTTCCCTTATTGGAGTTCACCTACCTTTTTTGGTAGGTGAGAAGGGGGACTGAAAGGAAATTCTATAGGTCAAAATGATATATATATAGTTACACTGTTTTGAGCTCAGCTATCTTGGTCATTTGAGCAGACAAGACTCTAGCATTAGGAGATGAGGTCATCACCTTTGAGGCTCTTAATCTCTCACACTTCCTCAAAGGGAGACACTACTGCTGTAATGTTAATATAGTGCTTTAAATGATTTCATAAAGTTAGTAATGTTTTGTGGTCTTAACTATCTTATATTATTATTGTAATGCTAACAAGTGAAATGGATGTTTCTCTGTACATCCATAGTCAGGCCAGTTTAAAGCAAACAGACAATTAAAATATATTCTCAGTGCTTCAGCCAAACTCAGATGAAAGTTGCATAGAACTCTTATCGAGCAGGAGTTTTAGGGAGGATAGATACAGCCCACAGGTGCCCTGAAGGGAGCCAAGGTCGTCTCCCATGGCAGCCGTGAGAGACCGTGAGACAGCAGGGAGGGGGTCCTTGCCCACCCCAACGATGGGTCGCGAGAAGGGATGGGAGCCGCATGCTCGATCCCCTACGGTGGACCAACAGCGACTCCTGTTGATGATTTTTATTCATGTTTTAGTATCTAGATGCCAGTCATATAAACGCTTGGAAAATAATATTAGGGCATTGCAAACTTCTCGACTAGCTCGAGAGGAGTGTATCTTCAGAGCTCTGAATTGAACTGTAACCGCTGGTAGAGTATTATTTTTGTATATGACAATTCATTCTGGTTGGTTAATAGGCTCATCAATAATTGTAAACTAGTTTAAGGATAATAAACCATTTTGATTCTTACAATTGTAATCACCTGTGTAGCAATTATTTCAAGGGCTTAACTCCTCACACTATGGAACCACTGAACCAGGTACCTTATCCTTCTCTAGATTTACTTTTATGGAGTTAAGGTTCAGTATTGGAAATCTAACACAGGTAAGATCAGGGTTCGATTGCGTAAAAAAAAAAAAAACCTTGCAAAAGCCGAAAAATGTACTAATAATAAGAACTAATGTGTTCTTAACCCTTTAAGACCGGGAAAGCAGCATCTGTGTCATTTTTACATTTCTTTGGCTATTCCAAAATAGCAGATCTACAAGCTTGTGGCGCGGCACCGAGTGCCACAAGCTTGTAGATCTGCTATTTTTGGAAAAATCATGAAAAGTTGTGCAAATATTTGATTTAAAAAAAAAAAGATTGTGGACATTTGTAACTCAAATCTTTGCTTCTGGGGGTTCCTGGAACTAAATATTTTACAAATGTTCGCTTTAAGAAATATATAATCCACGATTTTGCCACGATTTTTCAAAAATAGCAGATCTACAAGCTCATAGCGCGGCACTTGGTGCCGCGCTATGAGCTTGTATATCAGATATTTTTGAATAGCCAAAGAAATCTATGAATGACACACAGATGCGTTCCTGGTTTTAAAGGGTTTAAATCAAAATATCTGGTGGTGTGAACAATAAATCGGCCATTTACTGCACAGTGTACAGTATTATCTGTGTTAAATTGAAAAATCAAAATGATCCCTACTCCAAACATTGGTATGGCTTTTTGGAAATGAGAGTATTTGTTAAAGGGGATGTGGGAGGGGGGTGGAGTGAGGCTATGTGTGTATGTACTGTATGTACGAGAGTGTTTTGACGTCGTCATTGTCAGTAAAAAATGTATCAATAAACACAAAATAAAAACATGTCTCCTTGGTTCAAGATCTAATCTAGCACCATATCTGCTTCTTACATTGTTTGGCGCTGCAGTCACATCAAACTCTCTGTCTGTCTGCTTGTGGGTATGTCTGTCTCTCTCTCTCACTCTCACTCTGTCACTCTAGGACAAATTAATTGAAGTAATATTACACGAGAGTGGTGTGCGTCATTATATGCACTTGCGTAACTCGGCTCCCCGTCGTTCCTGACCGCATCACTGAAGTGCCAACAGTCACGCTAAAGCCACCCTCGAGTGTAATATTGCAATTATACAACAGTTGACATCACAATAAAACGTATAGAAATGTATTTATATTGTGGGGCATTTCGCTCTCGAAATAACAGCCTTTCTGCGAGTGTTATCTCCGTTATCCTGGAAACACATGGGTTCTGACAGAGACAGAGTTTACTCAGCCAGTCCAGTCAGCGCTATAGACAACTTTTCCCAAACCGAACACATAGAGAAACAAAACTTAACCGTTAGCTCAATCTCATTATAATTAAGATATTCGATTTTTTTTTAAATGCCAGATTTAGCTACTGCGTCTGCAATCTTCCCATGCAAACTGCAAGCCTAGCCACTTAGCCGGCTCTGCTCTACCGAGACTCCCGTCTGATCAGCACAGCTGATTTTTATATTTTGATTAGGTTCATTTGAGAACGTCTAGGTGTGCTGGTCATGCTCGTTTGAGCACGGGTAGAGAGCCTATTTGAACCAATCAGATTGCTTGGTCGGAACTACCCGTTGTGTAATGATCAATTAGAACTTCGTCAAATTACACAGATGTCGTTGTCAGAATTTAACTCATTCACTGCCAGAGTTATTTCTGGCCGCGTTTGCCCACTGCCAGCGATTTTTCGATTTTCTTACCTTTTTCAAGTAGTCACAGAATATTTATCTCCAGTATGATCGATCCTCTTATGGTTGCTAATCACTGAGGGTTGCACTGTGTGGTTTCACAAATGTCAACGAGGTCATCGCGACCTCGTTGACATTACCTCATTCACTGCCACTGACGTAAAAAACGTAATTATTCCCGCTTACCAATGCTGCCACTGACGTAAAAAACGTAATTTAAAATAATAATAATAAATAAATAAATAAAAAATGGGGGGGGGGTCCGTTTTCCTCACACAGAACCCAAGATATCGTCATCCAAAGATTTGCTGCTCCATTCACCTCTTGGTTAACTTAAAAATCCGGTATCTCGGCACTGTACTTTTTTTTTTACTATGTATTTTTGGTCAAGACATGCTATTTTCAAAGGCAGACAATTAACAGTTCAAGTCTGCTGGAGACATTCAGTAGCCAGAAATATGATGTATGAGAGATTAGCTATGGACAGAAACCCCCCCCCCCCCCCACACACACACACACAATAATGCGAACATGAAATAATCAGTTGGCACTTAATCTCAAAAGTAGTGCTTTTTTAAACATTCACCTAGATGGGAAATCATCAAAACTCTACTCAAAAAGGCAACCTCACTGCACTACACAAATCAGTGAATCAGTGAGTAGTTTCCCGCTGCCGACAGAAAGGACAGTTAATAGTGACACATTGATTCGTTACATAGCCAGAGGCATTAACCGCAATGAGCCCACGTAGGATTCTCCATTGCAAATCCCCTGCACCAGTATGTCTGTATGTGTCAATGATGGTTTATGCAAGCTCTCCAAGCTGGTTTAACCCGTTGAAACCGGGGAACGCATCTGTGTAATCACTTTAACCATTAATTTATACTTTGGTTATTCAAAAATAGCAGATCTACAAGCTCATATCGCGGCACTCGTGAGTTTGTAGATCTGCTATTTTTTTTAATCGTGAAAATGTTAGCAAATCTTTGAATATATATATTTTTGAAGCGAACATTTTTAACTCAAATCTTTGCTTCTGGGGGTCCCTGGAACAACATATTTTGATATGGGGGTCCGCGGCCAAATACGTATCATGTATTTGGTGGTCCTTGACATGAAAAAGTTTGAGAACAACTGATTATAGCAACATACGTTTTTTCAAAAAAGAAAACTGTTAGGATTTAGAAGACATTTGTAGAATCCCCCCAGAAGCAAAGGTTTGAGTTACAAATGTTCGCTTGAAAGAATTACACTCAAAGATTTGCACACATTTTCACGATTTTTCAAAAAATAGCAGATCTACAAGCTCGTAGCGCGGCACTCGGTGCCGCGCTACGAGCTTGTATATCTGCTATTTTTGAATAGCCGCAAAGAAATCAAATGCGTTCCCGCCGGTCTTAAAGGGTTAAGTTCCAGTCCCAACCCCAGATTGTCCATCTGGCCTCTCTTAGTTGATGTTTGCTCTGTACAGACTCTTCCAATTTCCAGAGTCCAGGCTAATCCCTATACCCCCCCTCCCACCCAAACCCTGACTTAGAAAGAAGGGGGAAAAAAAAACCTGCACTGTCCATGTCAGCGATTTCTGGAGATGTACCAAGCCTGGGGAAAGGCTCATGCCCAGAAATATCTTGAGTGTTAACCCTTTCCATCCGGGAACGCATCCGTGTCATTTTTTTAGATGTCTTTGGCTATTCAAAAATAGCAGATCTACAAGCTCGTAGCACAGCACCGAGTGCTACGAGCTTGTAGATCTGCTTTTTTCTTTTTTTTTTTCCAATCATGAAAATATGTGCAAATCTTTCGTTTGAATATATATATACTTTTTCAAAGCTCAAAACTTTGCTTCTGGGAATTCTACAAATGTCTTCTAAATCCTACGTTTTTTTAAATTATTTGTTTTACTTATGTTGCTATATTATCAATGGTTTTCAAACTTTTTCATGTCAAGGACCCCCAAAATAATATGTATTTGTCCGCGGACCCCCTCCCATCTAAAAAAATATCTTGTTCCAGGGACCCCCAGAAGCAAAGATTTGAGTTAAAAATGTATATATATATAAAATAAAAAAATCAAATTTTTTCTAAAAATAATAGCCAAAGAAATGATGCGTTCTGAACCTTCCCGGTCTAAATGGGTTAAATGAAGTCTGAAAGTCCTACAAAACGGACTCATACAGTATAACCTCTCTTGTTCCATCAGTGACCTCTGGAATGGCTCCAGCAGCTAGCCCACTACCCTGAGGGAGCTTCCACACACACACTGTAACACCGGGTCTGCTAACTCCATCAGGTGACGTCGGGGTTATTATGACTGTTTTCACTCTATACTAAATATCTTCGCTGAAAATAGACGATCTACAACGTTGCAATGCATTGCAATGCAACGCGCTGTGAGCTTATGGATCTGCTATTTTTTTGCCAAATGTTAGCCGCAGAATAGGGAAGCTAGGCTTCAAGTTGGTAGATCTCTACTGGCTGGAATGCCATGGAATTTACTGTGCACCTGCATGCCTCCCAGGGATTTTCCTCTAGTGCCACCCTGAGGACAGATTGTCCGCTGGCACGTTAGATATCTCAAAAAGTAATGAAACTTGATGAGAACATTCACGGTCATGAAATCAAAAGTACTAAAGGAGAGAGAGAGAGAAAAGAGATTGAGATCTGGTGTGATGCATTCATTACAATTAATTATCAGCCAGTGCGATGCATGCATGTTCTCTTCACCTATACAGTACTGTATATAACTGTATATCGTCACTGTCGGGAAGAAACATTGTATCTCTGTATTGTATCAACAAGCTTGTAGATCAGCTATTTTTGAAACTTTTTTGAAAATGTTTGAGCATTTTTTAAATGCTCAAAAATGTCACCTGTAATGACATGCCCAAAACAGCAACGCTAAGTTGAATGTGGTTACGTTTGTCTGTGGGCTTCATACATATTTAACCAATGAAACGTATGTATTAACGTATTGACAAGAGTTGACTACATACATACATACATATAATACATACATTATAACTAAAACACAGGTTATTTCTTTTCCATTTCCTGAAAAGTTAAGTTTTTGGACGTACAGTACAAGGTTCCGGCCCAACAGTGACGATATAACAGCAAAAATGTACGTAAACAAAATGTCCCTGTTTACTAGTGTTACTTTGTCACTGGTTAAAACAAAAGTATGACACTTCATCTAAACTTGTCCATCGTTTGACAACAGAACAATAATCTAAAAATACATATGTACATATTATAATGTGATGCATTGCAGATACAGTGTATGGCATTGTGAGCCAAAGCCAATTAAATGGATAAAAGTGACTTTGAACCAAATAAGGCGTGAAAAAGAAAGACAAAGAAAAAGAAAAATGAACGCCCACTCTCCAGCCACATGCCTTACATGAGCTACATATGTACGCTACCGTGCCACGAGGCAGAGCGGCGCAATTAGCAAGAAATCACAGCTAACTGACTGGGAAATAATTCAAATTTGATCAAATAAAGCAGAGAAGCGAGCTTTGAGGAATTAAATCAGCAGTGGTTAGTATGATATGTGGGTTGTAGCGTAATTGGTCTCTGTCTGTTTGTCTTGGTCTCTGTCTGTCTGCAGTGGTGTAAAGTAACATTTATTCAAGTACTGTGCTTAAGCACAGTTTTGAGTTACTTTTACTTTACCGGGGTATTTCCAATTGTCTATACTTTTACTTTTACTCCACTACATCTCGGAGGCAAATATTGTACTTTTACTTCACTAGAATTATTTGAAGACTTTAGTTACTAGTTACTTTTGCAGATATCAATTATATTATATTATAAAACATACATTAACCACTTTAGCCCTATTTTATACATAGGCTATTTGAAAATAGACGATTTAAAAGCTCACAATGCGTCGCACAGCGAAACGTTGTGAGCTTGTAGATCTGCTATTTTCAAACATTTTAGTACTTTTACTTTTGATACTTTAAGTACATTTTGATGCCAATACTTTTGTACTTTTACTCAAGTAAATTTTGAATTCCGGACTTTCACTTGTAACAGAGTACTTCTACATTGCAGTATTGATACTTTTACTTAACACATTGGGTGCTAGGTTTTTTTTAGAACAGAGTACACTGAGTGCCAGGGTTTTTAACCATTTTTTTAGGAGCCGAGATACAGGCTTTTGAAGTCATAAGTTAACCAGAAAGTGGATTGGAGTCAAAATCTTCGGAAAATGATATCTCCTGGTGCTTAGAAGGTAAAAATAAAAAAATAAAAAAAATAAAAAAAATTTGAAATTTGTTTTTTTTTTCCAAAAAACGTATTTATACGGTTTTGGCACTCCATGTAAGTATTGCAAAAACCGTATATATACGGTTTTGGCACCCAATGTGTTAAGTAAAACATTTGAGTACTTTTTCCACCACTGTCATCTGTCAGTCAGTGTGATGACTAAAGCCTGATTAATACTTTGTCACACGACGGTGTAGCGCACCGCAAATAGCCGATCTACAAGCTCACGATGCGGCGTGTATGCATGCAACACATCGTGAGCTCGTACAACTGCTATCGTCGGCACGCAAAACCATTCATACAACAGAGCAAAGAAATTAGGCATGAGTATGACAGGCTCATTGCCGAGGTGCCATAGCGTAATGTAATTTGACTGATTAAGGTAGAGACAGATACATTACAACCACACACACATCTCGAACGCTATTATTTCCAGCCCGTTGTGGAATGGAGCTGAGCGCAACGCACACGGACACGTGGACCCACCTCCTGCACGCTAGACTTGCTACAACCTCCTGGCTTGTCTACACTCCATCTCCGCACAACAGCCGTCTGCAGCGGTGGGCTCTCTGAGGAGTGTTTAACAGCGCCTTTAATTGAAAGCAAATTAAAGGCTCTTCTCAGGCTTTGATTCGCAGAGGAGCGCCGGCCCCGGCGATTCAATTACAACACGTCCGTCACACCTAGCTGGCGAGCACACGCGCACGCACGCACAGACAGCTGCAGAGATGCAAGAATCTCGCTTAGTCTGGCAAGATAGTATTAAAACACATGCAGGAAGGCCCTTTCAGGAAGGCCAGAGCCATCTATGACTAATTTTGTCACCACTGTTAACCTGGTGTCCGTACTGTATGTCATTACGGCCAAAAAAAGTTTTCAAATGTGCAAAAATATTGCAAAAATAGCAGACCTACTGTATACGAGCTCACAAAGAATTGCAATGCGACGCGTTGTGAGCGCGTATATTGCTATTTTCAATATTCGTTGTATGACAAAAGTATATAAGGCTGGTTGGTTAATAGAGGACCTTTTAACACATTGCCTGCCAAGAACGCATATACAGTATGCGTTCCATTTTCAAATATTTTTTGGGGGGAAAGTTCCTGGAACGCAGCTGTGTGTCATTTTAAGATTTCTTTTGGCCATTTTCTTTTTAAATCGTGAAAGTTTGTGCAAATCTTTTGAATATAATATACTTTTTTTTTAAAGCGATTGCTTCTGGGGGATTCTACAAAATGTCTTCTAAATCCTAACAGTTTTTCTGTTAGTCTTTGAGAAAACATATGTTTCTATATCAGTGGTTCTCAAACTTTTTCATGTCACTTGTTGTTAACTAGTTGTACGAACTCTTGTTTTATTGTTGCATTGTTTTATTGGATCTTGTTTAGTCGATACACTTATTTGTTTTAGCTCTTGCTCATTTGATTTTGCTATTTTGTCTCATCTGTTTAAGAAAGTAGGTAGCTAAAAACCCAAAAGCTGCAGTGATCACAAACGGTTTCATCTCCCCATTTTTCAATCTAACAAGGTCGGTGAGGCAAGGCTGTAGTCTTTCGCCGATGTTGTTTACGATTTTTCTAGAACCCCTGGCAGCCATGATTAGAGCTAATACAGCGATAAAGGGGGTGGAGGGAGGAGGGAAAGAGCATACGCTGATGTTGTACGCGGACGACATATTACAAAGGATCCTGTTAATTCCCTCCCTCCCTTGATGGATACTATTCGGACGTATTCAAGTTTATCTGGCTATAAGATTCATTGGAGTAAGTCTGAGGCCATGCCGATATCTAAATCATGTTACTCACATACAGTGTCTCAATTTGGCTTCAGATGGGTTCCTATCTGAATGAAATATTTAGGGGTAAAACTTACTTCAGATTTGGACAAAATTGTCACACTAAATTATGAGCCATTACTGACTATGATAAAAGATCATTTGGAAAAGTGGGGAACTCTGAAACTGTCTCTATGGGGTAAGGTGAATGTTATCAAAATGGTGGTTGCTCCCCAGTTTAATTATATTTCAACAATGCTCCGACTAACTATCCCAGACAAGATTTTTAAAGAGTATGACAAAATTATTAGAGATTATCTTTGGGAAAAAAGAAGCCCAGAATCAAACTGAGTAAAATGTGGATGCCTAGAGATAGAGGTGGCCTTGGCTTACCGGATATGAGGACATACAATATATCCTTTGAAATAGCTAAACTGTCCAAACACTGGAGCGGGTTAAATTCAGACTGGGTAATCATCGAGAGATATTTGGCTTCACCATTCCGCCCAATTGCTGTTCTCTCACAGCCAGTGAGGAAGGAGCCCAATTTGAATCCTATTATTTCACACTCAAGGAGTGTATGGGGTAAAATTCATAAAGCATATAAACTGCCACATTATAAACAATTATACTCTTCACTTTGGAATAATCCTAAAATATGTATTGGGAAGACAAAGATATATTGGGAAAAAATGGCAGACAGCAGGGGTTAATACTATTGGTGATTTATTTGAGAATGGGGATTTTATAACTTATTCAAATTTAAAAGAGAAATATGACCTTGGAAATGATGGTACATTCTGGATATATTTACAAATGAGACACTGTCTCGGTAGTACATTCGATGCTGGTGAAAATTCACTTGCTAGATATTAGCTATTTTGTTTTGTATATTTCTTGGAATGGCTTTATTGTTGTTTTATGCTGTATGCTGCTTTGTACCACTGGAGTTACATTTTGTACCATATTGAAAAACAAATCAACATTTGCATTACAAAAAAAAAAATATATATATATACATATATAGCAGATCTACAAGCTCATAGCGTGGCACTCGGTGCCGCGCTATGAGCTTGTATATCTGCTATTTTTGAATAGCCCAAAGAAATCTAAAAATTGACACACAGATGCTGCGTTCCTGGTCTTAAAGGGTTAAGGTAGCTGTAAATAATTGAACCTCTTCTTAGAAAGCCTACTCTTGATTCTGACAGTACACTGTATATCTGACCTTCCATTTCTCTCTAAGATCCTTGAGAAAGCAGCCGCACAATCAGCTATGTGATTTTCTACGTAACATTAATTTATTTCAAGATCTTCAGTCAGGATGTCATCATCATCATCATCACTCGAGTGCCCTCGAGATCTGCGACACGAGCTTCTTCCATTGGTCTCTGTTTGCTCATTGCCACACCAAGTTCATTCACAGTCAGTCCTGTGTCCCTACTCAGTCAGGATTTAACCCTTTAAGACCGGGGAAGCAGCATCTGTGTAATTTTTTTATTTATTTGGGGCCATTTAAAAATAGCAGATCTACTAGCTACGAGCTTGTAGATCTGCTATTTTTTTGAAAAATCGTGAAAATGTGTTTGAATATATGCTAAAGTTTTTATTTTATTTTATTTTTTACTTATGTTGCTATATTATCAATGGTTTTCAAACCTTTTTCATGTCAAGGACCCCCAAAATAATATGTATTTGTCCGCAGACCCCCTCCTATCTAAAAATATTTTGTTCCAGGGACCCCAGAAGCAAAGATTTGAGTTAAAAATGTATATAAAAGATGTGCACACATTTTCACGATTTTTCTAAAAATAGCAGATCTACAAGCTCATAGCGCGGCACTCGGTGCCGCGCTATGAGCTTGTATATCTGCTATTTTTGAATAGCCAAAGAAATCCTAAAATGACACAGATGCGTTCCAGGTCTTAATGGGTTAAAGCACATCATAGCGCAGAGACAGCATTGGTGAAAGTTGCAAAATAACCTCCTAATCAGAAAATGACTTCTCTCTGCAGTTTTTTGTTAGGCCTCAGTGCTGCGTTAGACACCCTCACATCCTATTACAGAGATTAGAACATTTCATTGGCATTAAAAGAACTCCTTTGAGCTGGTTTAAGTCCTATTTATCAGATCGATTTCAATTGTTAAGTTAATAGATAGAGATTCAAGATTGTTATTGTTACATCTTATACAAGTACCCAAGAGTAAAATGATTTGATTTGGGCTCCTAATTGTAGCACCGATAACAAGAATAGCAAAGAAATAAGATTAGCAACAATGTTAAGTAGAAGTTAAAGAGAAATAATACAGTACTGTATGTACGTACATCAGTCATAGCTCCCTTTGAGATGCTTGAATGTGCTGTGTGCATGGGTCCTACTGCTAAATATTAGTAAATACGCAATACACAGTAAGTGTGTCTATCTATCTATCTATCTATCCACACACGCGCACACACACACAATGGTCATGCTTTTACCCTTTTACCTGGGTGTTATGATGCGCGGAGCCCTGCTTCTAAATTTCGGCGTTTTTCGCTGTTTTTTTTTTTTTTTTACGCTGTTTGGTGCCCCCCCAAGGTTGGTGCCCTGTGCTTCAGCACCTCAAGCCTGTTGGATAAGCCACCAATGGGTGGAAGGGCTAAAGACAAATGACAGGCCCAGTTTGGGGGATACAATTGACGAGGGGGTGGGAACGAGGTATCCAATAGAGTCCTATCAAATTGCTGGTTTAAAGAGCCAGCAGCCTATGAGATCGTTGCGGTTCCCCACGCCACCCTATAGAGTGTGCCACCGTGTCGTCACCACGGGGGGGGGGGGCATTGGGCGTGGCATTGGGCAATGTTAAGTCAACCTGGTTTTTACCCCTCACAGATGTCCGCAGCTACCAAAAGACACTTGTTGACGCCCCCTTCAGGATTTTTGGCACGCTCTAAGGAGCTTCATCTCTCTTCTCTTGTCTGTTCATCTCTCACACCCTCCTTTTCATTGTCTTTCTCTCACACACTCCCTTCTGTACTCTTTCTCACTAATGACGCACAGAAAGTGCTCTCTCTCTCTCTCTCTCTCTCTCTCTCTCTCTGCCTGTCTCTCTTCTGCCTCCTGTCTACTGGAGGCTAACTCAGATAAGGAACTTTAGTTTGAAGTCAGGGGCCCTCAGCATCAGAGCATCGGCTTGTTTCATTAAAGGGGTCAGAGGCAGAGCATCGGTTCTGCTGAGCTACTCAAAGAGCAAAACGGTCTGCCTGTTGCTGTGCTGCGTGTGTGTGTGTGTGTGTGTGTGTGTGTGTGTGTGTGTGTGTGTGTGTGTGTGTGTGTGCGCGCGCTTGCTTAAGTGTGTATGTGACAGCAATAATTTGGGGGAGTTTTCTGCCCATCTGTGAGCTGTAAATATGACACACACACACACACACACACACACACACACACACACACACACACACACACACACACACGTATAAGATGAGATTAGTTGTTTAATTAATGATGCCGCTCATTATTTTTAATCTGCGCCAGCGAAGGCGGAGGCACACACGCACAACAAAGAGGAGCGAGACTTGTTAACCACGCAGACGAGACGAGACGGAGCGAGACGGCGAGGGAGAAATGAAAGGGGGTAGAAATTGGAAATTGGAAAAGACGCAACGAAACAAACAACTACAAAAAGCCGGTGCCGCCGTTAAAGCTCAGAGCCTGATAAGAAAGGTGCTTTTATCTTCCCTCAACCACACATCCTAGCCGAGTTGATTTGGTCCGTTTTGCCTTTAATGGCATTAGCTGTATAAACATGAAACAGCATTTGTCTTCCCTTTTATTTTTATTTATAAGTTGTCAAATAAAACAGTGCCAGCGCCGCTACACGGCTGGCAAACAACTTGTGAATCTTGTTAAATCTTATAGAATAGGTTCGACACAGTAAACTCTGAAAAGTGTAAAAATTCACTCCATTCACTATGAAAGCAGGAGATAATTCATCCATTTGTAGCTCAGAGAGTGTACAAATGAGACTCTCATGGTTAAATTAAGAATCTGAATTTTACTGTGTAGTAATGAACCCCAGGACTGGAATATATACAGCCTGCGCACATAACTCACAACATTCACATGATTTGTTCCCATTAATTCCCATATTCCCTTGGGAATGGCAATTTTCCATCTCTGAATATTCCCAAAGTTTTGCAATTCCTCAAAACGAACACGTTTCTCCTGCCTTCCTCGAGATGAAATGACATCTGAATGGTATTATTATGTCTGCCTACACCCTCTATTTCAAATAAAACAGAAAGCACTGGACTTCTGTTACAAGTTATAGAGGATATTATGAGAAAGAATTCCCCAAAGGAACGCCCAACTTGACCCTTGTTACCTTCCCTTACCTCAGAAGAACTGAAGGAATGTGCCCCAACAGGGATATAGCACACTGGATGACACATTATTCCTGTGATGGTGGCATCCAGGGAACACAGCTTTTTTCTGTTGAAATTAAAGTCCCTGTCCACATATGCTCACTGGTGTGGTTTAAATCATCTGAAAAATCATATTTTCTCCACCAAAGAACATCCCTACAAATCCCTAGTACTCTTTTCTTTGCGCTTTCTTTGCCCTCATTTAGTATTTTGGTGGGGTTGGGGTCTTTCATTTAAAACCAACACGTCACAAATGTCGCTATATGCTTTTAGTTGAAAAATACATTTTAACCCAGACTCATTTTCAAAGACATATAGTCACTGAGTTCACAACCAGAAAATCTTCCACCTTCCATTGCTTGCTGCTTGTGATGAGTGTGCACTTTATTGTGTTACGTGCCGTACTTTGATGAACACTCCTGTGGTATAATGAAACGCGTAGATATGGTACAAAATAAATAAATAAATAAAATGCTGAAATATGAACACTGTTTAACTCATATAAAAGAACCATCATAAAAGCTCATAAAAGAATGTAAAACTAAAGTAATTTAACGCCTCAGAACAAGCTCACAGTGTGCCATTGTCACCAAGGGGGATATATCAAACAATTCACGAGTGTTTTCTTACTTTGCTAAGCTTTCAAGACAGGTGATACAGTAGATATACTGTACAGATTATGCTTTAGTATCCAAGGGGGGAGGTTATGCATTTTTCATGTGGCAGATATACAAGAGTGCATTTCTTTATAAAGGGCCGCATAGCCATCTGCACAGGGAACTCACATTGCCATGTGATGGCGCTGTCTAAGACTATAAGTATGGTAGAGGAACATAAAGAAGTGGGAGATGTAATCTATACGGGTACTGTAGGTTTGCTGAGCCAGCGTTGCGCCGACTGCAAACACAGACAAAAACACAGAATCAACAGGGCGAGTAGTGGTGTCGAGTCATATTCACACAAACAATGCTGTATGCTTGCATTGTTCATGGTCATTTGAACGAGACAAACGTATTTTTATTCTTAAAAATATGTATAAGTAAAATATAAAAATATAGAAAGTATTTCCTTGCTTACGGTAATGAAAGTATTCCATAAGTGTTGCGCTGGCCGTCCGTCCAGCTCAACCATCCATTTAATGTCTCTTATATTATATAGGAGAACAGGATGTTTTAATATGTCCTGACACACAGGGCAGGACAAATTCTTTGCACCATATACTCCGCACATAATTAATTGGTTGAAAGAGATGTATCAATGCAGATCTACAAGCTCACAACGCGTCGCGATGCGACGCGGTGTGAGCTTGTAGATCGGCTATTTTCAAATAAAATATTGCGGGGAAATTATAATAAGCAGATCTGGCAACCCTACATGCAAGTCACCTGCCTGCTCACCGGGGCTAGTTAAACCTGAGTTATACTTGCTTGCGCATTGTGGCGTGCACCGAAGATAGTAGATCTACAAGCTCACCAATGCGTCGCAGCACATTGTGAGTATCTGGATTTACAATACTTAAAGGACAACTTTGTTTTTTCACAACCAAGGTTTACATTTTAGCTTGTAATTAAAGTAAATAAAAGATGAGTGTAATTTTTTTTCCATTTACTGCTTTCTATAGTTTTTGCAATTTTCGGGATCTTTTTTACAGTGGGCGGGGGCATTCTGTCCGTTGGCTAAATATGTATTTTTTTACACAATAACTCAGCGTTTTCTTTATTATTAATTACAGTAGCTCTTCTAGCCCCCAATAACTCACATCTGGCCATCAAAGACCACAGGACCTTTTTTATTGTGTAAAAGACATATTTAGCAACCGGACAGAATGCCCCCGCCCACTGTAAAAAATATCGCTAAAATTGCTAAAATTATAGAAAGCAGTAAATTAAAAAAAAATAACACTCATCTTTTATTTACTTTAATTACAAGCTAAAATATAAACCTTGGTTGTGAAAAACCAAAGTTGTCCTTTAAGTATAGTGTATCAACGGTTATCCTGTCAAAGTTCGGCAGTGTACTGTATATCCTAGTGGATAAAAAAAATCACACGCACGCACGCACGCACACACGCAGCTAAATCTTGACTGTTAGTTTAACTCAGGGGTTCCCAAAGTAGGGGTCGCGACCCCACTTGGGGTCGCGGGAGACTGACGTGGGGTCGCGAAATTATTTTGGGTCATTAAAAAAAAAAAAAAAAAAAAAAGTTTTTTTTTTTTTTTTTTTAACTTTAAATTCAACGGAATGGATGAAATACCATCTAAAATGATCACAAATGCTACATTTTACCATTTTAACACATTACAAATGCACACCGAACGTGCAAGTTTATGTGCATAAATGACCTCCAGGTTTAGGTGGGGTCGCGAGTCAATTTCCGCCTTATTTTGGGGTCGCGGGCTGAAAAGTTTGGGAACCCATGGTTTAACTCAGTGTAAAAATCCACACACATCAGTGATCACACACTTGGACATACACAGAACAAAGAATCCCACACATACAGTACACAGACATGCACACAGACTGTTATTAGAGCCGTTCCACCTCTGTGATTCTTGCAACAAAACCGACTGCAACTACTTACAACTAAAACGCTGATGCATGTAGTTCATCATCCATGCAACTCGCTCTAACAGACCAGCTTCACACAAAGACTATTCAGTCAGGATCACACACGTCAAAGTAGATCTAACCATTTATTGCAACAAATGGAATACAATTAAGCTTGCCGTTAAAGGCTCCGTTCTTGGAGATGTTCCCTGAATTTTGTCCAAGCAGCATGCTAAGCAAAATCAGGGAATGTTAAAGGTTCTATGACATTTAAAAAAAAATATTTCATATTTAAAAAAAACTTTTTTTCTGTGATTTTTTTTATTTTATATTTAATGATATGATATACTATATTTAAAAAATACCCTTTGTTTTGCCGATTTCAAAAAAGATTTTTCACAGAATCAGACGTTTTATGGTCATGATTCACCAGATTCATTCAGGATCCTGGATAGCTTGATTCTAGGCTTAAATTAATTGATATAAATATTTTTGGAAAAGTCAATGGGAAAAATGCATTGAGTATTTACTTCCGGCACCAGGAAGTGGGCGGGAACTGCGATGCCCTATAGGAGGCTAGGCTGATGTTCACATCAGCTGACTGACAGCCGATTACAGCTGAGGCATGTGCAAGACTTCCGTGTCTTGCATGAACTAACGCTATGCTTAATTTATAGTTAGCATTTTTGATTTGTTTTTAATTTGTTTTGACTTTTTGTTTTTATTTTCAGTTTAGTTAGCCTATAATTAGTTTTTAAAGTGAGTATGCTAGTTTATTAAAAAAATATATTTAAAATATTATGCAATAAAGAACATAATTAAAAATGTATTCACCCAAACTATGTTCATATATAAATAAATTGATAAGACTAAAACTAAGTATTCTCTATTATTTAGTTTTATTAACAAACAATAGTTTGTTTTTTTATATACGTTTTTCACGTCTATTTTCTGTAATTTCATTAGCTAATAATTATGATTCAGATCCCCTCCAAGAAAAGACCGTGTCCGCACTCCAAACTGAGGCCATCGCTGTGCTAGTCTTGTCCATTGTCAACATATGGCACAGACTGTTTGACTGCTTTTCAAACACAAATATGAGGTTGTCTTTTCTCTGTTTCTCTCTGGCTCTCATTTCTGAAACTCTGCCACTCACTCCAGCCATCTTCTGTCACTCTGTCTCTCCGTCTGTCCTGTTGTCTCTCCCAGAAACTGGTTACAGTGTGAGCTAAAAGCTTCTCTTTTTATGTAGCTTTCTGTCGATCTCTTTTCCTCTCACTCTTTTGTGTCCATTCAAATCAGTAAGAAATTCACTGGCAGGAGGTGCACATAAATAAACAAAAAAGATTGATATAAATATGTTTTGGTTTACTGTGCTCTCTCTCTCTCTCTCTCTCTCTCTCTCTCTCTCTCTGGTGCACACCCAGCAAACATAACACTGGTATCTCTCATATCAGGCCATTTCATCAAGACTACACCTTCACATGGCTCCTGTCAGATGCCACACATGTCAATCACACACGTGCAGACACACACATGTAACAGTGTACACACACAAATCAATTCCCTAGCCTTAACAGGGCCTTCAAGGTGACCCAATGTGGTGCTGTCCAGGTTCAGTGGGTCTTGTCTGTCGAAAACACGGTGAAGCCTGATTTATAGTTTGTCGCGTGACGTGTCACTTGTGGGAAAATAGCAGATCTACAAGCCCACAACGCACCGCGGTTAAACATTGTTGTATGTAATGAGGTGCTACTGTAGCCAACAATCAAACTCATCACAATCACATTGGACGAACCAGATGTGTATATAGCACGAGTGCTATAGTTTCCAACATCTTGTCCAGGAGGCTTTTCTAAAATAGAATAACACTAGACTCAAATCTTAGTACCAGCTAGTACCAATCAAGTACAAAACATTAATCAGTAACTATACATGTCAGCACAGTTGATTTGATCTCAACAATAATCTGAGTCCTCTGTTAATCCATTAAGAAAGGAACGCATCTGTGTCATTTTAGATTTTATACCATTTATGCCATTAATTTATACTTTGGCTATTCAAAAATAGCAGATCTACAAGCTCATAGCGTGGCACCGAGTGCCACGCTATGAGCTTGTAGATCTGCTATTTTTTTTTTTAAACGTGAAAATGTGTGCAAATCTTTGAATATATATATTTTTAAAGTGAACATGTGTAACTCAAATCTTTGCTTCTGGGGGAATCCGAATGTTACGTTTCTGACGCACACCATCCACCCACAAGCTAATTTTAATATAAGATACAGTATCGTTATAATATATCTTTGTCTGTGAAGATCCCGTATAATAGCAAAAGAATGTAGGCAGGCTGATACCTGGATGTAGTTTATTAGGCACACACGCACACGCACACGCACACACACACACACACACACACACACACACACACACACAGTATACAAATCTACACACACACACACAGTATACAAATCTACACAACAGACAAGTGAACAATGCAAGAACCCATCTCTCTCTCTCTCTCTCTCTCTCTCTCTCTCTCTAAGGTAGATAACAGAATTAGACAGAGCCTAAACCAGTACCTAGACACTGTTGACAGCATGTAATTGAAGTAGACTGATACTGTAAATTACCTGCTGAAGCTGTGATCGCTTTATCTTGTGTGATAAAAAAAACACACGCTACACACATGATCCCCCTCTCACACACGCGCGAACACACACACACACACACACGCACCATCCTGAGGATTAGAGTTGCTGCTGTAGCATTATTCCCCAGAGGTAGAATCACCTAGTATAGATTACATGTACAACATCGGCACATATCAAACACACACACGCACGCACGCACGCACGCACGCACCCACGCACCACACACACACACACACACACACACACACACACACACACACACACACACACACACACACACACACACACACACACACACACACACACACAGTGCGTTTAATCTGTGTGTAATGGGGCTCTCATTCAGCCAATAGCGCTCATCCACTCCAGATAAGCATGAAAACGCTACCATAACTACTGTTACTGTAGCATCAGGCTTAAGAACGTCAGCTCGGGGGAATCAGTATGACTGAGTAGTCAGCAGGTAGAATAAAGGTGGGAGAGAGGCGACAGCTTGGCTTTATGTCTGGGTTACATTTGATCTGGGGGGGGGGGGTTACCTAAAAAGAGTACTTAGTGGTTTCTGGATCAGGACCCTGGATTTGAAAACCTTCAGTGTTTGCGTTTATTTTAACCCATTAAGAATGGCTTCTAAAAACTGTTTTTTTTTTTTTTTACTTATGTTACTATGTCAGTGGTTCTCAAACTTTTTCATGTCAAGGACCCCAAAATGTATATGTATTTAGCCAAGGACCCCCATCTCAAAATATTTTGTTCCAGGGACCACCCAGAAGCAAAGATTTGAGTTACAAATGTTTGCTTGAAAAAAAAGATATTCAAAGATTTGCACACATTTTCACGATTTCTCAAAAATAGCAGACCTACAAGCTCGAGCTTGTAGATCTGCTATTTTTGAATAGCCAAAGTGTAAAATAATGCTTTTTAGCTCACATCAAAAAGTGACACAGATGCGTTCCAGGTATTAATGGGTTCACGAACAATCAATCTATTGTGTTCAAGCTCGGATCGAATAGTATAGTTTTAGTTCCTATTTATCGGTATCACAATTCTAGAAAAAAACAAAAACTCATTTCTCAAGGGCCAGACCTTCCAGCACCAGCCAACGTGTCACAGGCATGTGACAACGTTGTTCTGCTATTTCTTTTGACATGTTTTCTATAATAAATTAGGTTGATAGTAAGACAGGTTGAAAGTGGTATGGTATAATAATAAATAATATAATAAAAGTTAACAGAGCAGTTTCATGTAATCTAATACTACTACTGATTTAAACCACAAAATAAATACAGAATTCCACCCAAATAGCTGTTGTACTGGATGAGCCTCATCAAAGAACGGACCACATTATTGCATGGCTGAACATTCAAAGCCAAGTGTCACTCTTTTGTGAATTCCAAGGAGCCGTTTATAATCCTCTGGTGGCAGTAATGAGCTACCTCCTCTCTGGGCAGGGTGTCATTAGGAGTCCACACACACACACACACACACACACACACACACACACACACACACACACACACACACACACACACACAAACGGAGGGAAACTGGGGTATTGTTAAACTCTTCTTAATCAAAGCAGCCAATTAAAACACTTATCACATTAGTTGGCTTTGCTCAGGGGAATGTTTGCGTTTAAGTGCTTAGCAAAATAAATGGGAAAAAGAGGAGATTGCTATCCACTGCTGCTTATTACTCCACTGTGTGTGCACGCTGCTCTGTGTGTGTGTGTGTGTGTGTGTGTGTGTGTGTGTGTGTGTGTGTGTGTGTGTGTGTGTGTGTGTGTGTGTGTGTGTGTGTGTGTGTGTACACATGCAAGTACGCGTGCGTGTGTGAATGCAAGCATGCGTGTGCGACCGTGCGCCAGGGGGCTTGGGGGAATAACATGTCCTCACCTTTGAAACTCTGAGTACGAGTGTGTGTGTGTGTGTGTGTGTGTGTGTGTGTGTGTGTGTGTGTGTGTGTGTGTGTGTGTGTGTGTGTGTGTGTGTGTGTGTGTGTACTGTACGTCTCACCTCACAGTAGCTTGGGTCTTGGAGGCAGCGTGGTGGAATTGCTCACTGCTCTGTTTGAATCGCTCCATGTTCTACAAGTGACAGACAAACAAAGCATTATGGTTATTGTAGTTCCTTATGTTTGTGTGTGTTCTTTAAACATCAATAACCCCATACCACACAAAACATCAACAACAGAAGTTAACATACCGTGGTTCTCGAGTTGAAACCTTTTTATGTCCACAACCGTTCCCGTTATTAATATTTTAAAAAACATCTTCAAACAGGGAAAATAGCCGATCAAGATCTTGTAGATCGGCTATTTTCACTCCTTTTGTACGACACTTCATCAACACTGTGTGATGAAGTAGGGCATTCATTTACGTAGAAAACGTGAAAAGTTGAAATATGGACATACTGTACAAGGTTTTTGCCTGACGACGACGAAATACGTCATGTTTCCGTAAAAATTATAATTAATAATAACAATAATCTTAAAAAGTTAAAGCTCTATATTCCAATATTGGTCATTGCAAAGTTTCCATCTTTCCATACTGCTAAGTACAGTATTGGGGCTCTCCCCGTCTCTCCAGATCCCTAATAAACAGATAGGCAGGTCAGGATACCAATTTTAGCCAATCTGGTTAGAGATCCCCGCAAAGATCATACATTTTAGTGTTCCAGTTCCAATTTTGACTATCTTTTTTTCCCCACTTGTTTATCATGTAGCCTCAGTATGACTTCTCTCTCCTGTTTGGATAAAATTGGTATCCCAAACCAACTAAAGAGCTTGAGAGACCCAGAGAGCCCTGTTACTGAACAAACACTCTATAGCAATCATTGCTATCAGATTATAGAGCTACCTAAAAATTAACAACAAAACCTTTCAACTTTTAGCAACAAAACATCACTTAAAAAGTAAAAGAAAAACTTTCTTTCCGACCCCTGAAAAGCTTCTGCTTAATCCAGATCTAACGTGGATTAGATATACGGGGTCTGGATGCCAGAAGCTCCCCCGGGCAGACAGCCGTTGTGTGCTGAAGACAAGCAGTTAATCCACAACAACTGCAGTCCTTCAAACACACATCTTCCTCCCAATACCCAGCATCTCTCGGATATTTAAACAACATTCTGGACCAGCTGGGCTTGCATTGGATCCCGTGCCCCCTCTGTGTGTGTGTGTGTGTGTGTGTGTGTGTGTGTGTGTGTGTGTGTGTGTGTGTGTGTGTGTGTGTGTGTGCGTGTGTGAATGCAAGCGTGCGTGTATGTGTCAGGGTATTTGTCGGAATGTCCTCCACACCTTTGAAACTCTGTGTGCAAACATGAGTGTGTGTGTATGTGTGTGTGTGTGTGTGTGTGTGTGTGTGCACGTGTTATTGTCAGGTGTTTTAGGTTGTTACAATGGCTTCTTCCACTTACTGGAGTAGTGAGGCGCAGTAACGTTTATAACAAGGTTACAATTTAATGCACGTATTACAGCGAAACAAGAAATAGCGTTACTTTTTAAAGGGATATTTCACTTTCAAAACAATTGTGGGTCATTTTATCGTCTACTCAGGCTTTTGTGAGCCCCACAGACAGTTTTTAAGTTGCTTGATTCAATATTTAGACATTTGATATTCATTTTATCAGACACGCCCCCTTCCTATACAAACCCATTATAACTTCAAACTCCATTTTTAACATGTTAGATTCATCAAAAACACCCGTTGTTGGTTCTGGTGACTCGTCCTGCCCTCCTAATACGTGAGGCGCCATGTTTTTTTTATGACTTTTTTTCATGTGTTTTATTTTATTTTTTTATTGTATTTATTTTTTTTCTTCTCAAGTATTGGAAGGACAATATCAGTCACCAGAACCAAGGACGGGTGTTTCCGATGAATCTAACATGGTTAAAATGGAGTTACAATGGTTTTGAATAGGAAGGGGGCGTGTCTGATAAATTTAATAGCAAATATCTAAATACTGAATCAAGCAACTTAAAAACTGTCCGGGGTGCTCCCAAAAGCCTGAGTAGACAATAATATGACCACATTTTAAAAAAAAAATATTTAAACCATGCTCAAAATAGGGACACCACGGTTAATGTGGTTAACAGATAGATGCTCCATGCCAACCGGTTTCCACAACTTATGGACGGAGGGCCTAAAACACTGAGGCAAAACAAACAAAAAACACAACCAAAAATGACGTTTATATCTCATTCACATGAAATCTGAATTTCTTATGACTTAGTATCTTGAACAAACAACTCAGTACCAATTGTCAGACATTTCTCTTGGGTGGACCACATCAGAAGCGTGGACCTCTACGGGCCCCCCCCTCAGAGAGAGAAGGGTGAGGGATGGGGCACCCGGAACTGGTGGCAAACAAACTGACACTGTGGGAGCCAACCCAAGGCACAGCCTGGAGCATACATGGGCAACTGGCGGCACAGGGCCACATGCGGCCCCCACCTTCACTTAATGTGGCCTGCAGGTTAATATCGGAATACTGATATATTATTGATTTCAGCTGTTACAATTCCAAACATGCAAACATGACCCACTTTAATTACTTCAGTCTATATTAGTAGCTTAAAAAATAGCAAAAATAGCAGATCTACAAGCTCAAAACGTGTCGCACTCTACAAGCACTCTGCGACGCATTTTGAGCTTGTAGATCGGCTATTTTTGCTACTTTTGTGTGACATAGAATGGTAAAGTACAGCATTAATTTACGAAAAAAGTTAAAATTCTGAGATAAGAGGGGTCTGCCCTCCGGTGTGGAGGGCAGCGATTCAGGAGTCCCGAGTTGGTGTTGACTAGTCCACACTAGCCATCTTGCAT
>NC_139947.1:18453562-18613562 GCF_963454915.1 Gymnoscopelus microlampas
CCAGCCCTAATGTGTTGAAATAATAACACATACAGTGTGCCACAGCAGACTGGCCACTTGAAGTCCAGGATCCATATGGGAGCCACACTGCTATTAAACCCTTTCTTCCTATTTATTGAATGTTTATGTAGGTATGGGCCATGTGTGGACATATGAGCCTCAGTCAGTCAGTCAGTCAGTCAGTCAGTCAGTCTCTCTCTCTTCCTCTCTCTTCAATTCAAATAAATAAATAAAAAACTGTCAGAAAATGTCAACAACAGTTGTATAAAATAGGGCTTAAGTGGTTTATGTCCAATTAATGCAAACCAGGTTATTAGAACAGTTCCATTTACACACCACATGTAAACCTGACAGTCCTCCATTACTCCTAGTGAGCAGCTCATTCCTGTGCTAAATGAGACATCCACTCCAGATCACTTAATCTGTCAAACACTCACTAAAGCCACCGTCTTGTTTACCCGCCCACACAATAGGCCCAACAGACACACATATACACATACAGTACACAAACATATACACATACAGTACACACACACGCACACACACACACACACACACACACACACACACACACACACACACACACACACACACACACACACACACACACACACACACACACACACACACACACACACACACACACACACACACACACACACACACACACACACACACACACACACACACACACACACAGGTATGCTTCCAAACACCCTGAGCCCAACAGCAAACACAGCTTGTGCCACCCCTGTGCCAGGCTGCCATCCTGTCAGTAAACCCAGCCTGCTACTAATGAGACTAATGCAACAACCAAGACCTCTGTGTGTGTGTGTGCGTGAGTGAGTGCGTGAATCCATTGTTTGAGTGAATAGGGGCTGATATTAAAATGATATAGAATGATTGATAGAGCAAATATTCAATGTTAATGCTGATATAATGGGCTTATAAGTGCCTTGTTCACCTGCCACTTGCGCCACTCACGCACGCACACAATATATCATCGCCTTGAATTGATGGATTTTGAATTCATAGATTTTGATTTGTTGACAGCTGAGCCGATCAACTTTCGGAAGAAATATCTGAAGGGCCTATTCATGTACAATACCCTGGGATTTCTGAAGTAGTCCAAATACAACGTTTGGATAATGGATTCATGAATTAAATGACAGAGGTGAGGTGACATCTGCAAGGTAAATGTATGAAAACACTAAAGTGTCCCCATTATGCAAGTACATTAAATTGAATAACATTCGATGTGGGTTAATATAGGCCCACATATAGAATAGGTTATTTCAATTGGCGATCGTTCACGTGCGCGTGTATGCATGTGCACGTGCAGCTGATGTTGCGCTCGATTAGTTAAAACATCCACAGTACAACACCACTGTCTATCGTCATATTATAGCCTACATTGATATAGAAAGAGGAAGTCAGAGTTAAAAAATTAAAACAAGGGTATTGTGCAGTCACAGTTTCCAACAGCGCTTAAAGCTTGTTAATTTTAAGCATTATTTTATTGATGGGCTGTGTACAATCCCACTAGCCTGGTAAACCATCCCCCTTCCGGGTTACAGGCTACAATCCCACTTGTTACAGCCAAATTTCATTTGCGAGCCATGTACTTATACGGAATTTGCGTGGAACAATCGGTTAGTCTGGCATCGATTGATAGGGCAGCTCCGACCGGTTAAGTACATGGTTAAGTAGGTGCGTAGCACTGTGTTGAGAGAGGCACTTACTGTACGTGCGCGTTAGGTTAACACCCGTAACTAAAAGGCAGCCTTCTTACCTGAGCCTTCGTAAACACCGCACGTAACTCCCTACGCAGAATCTCTTTGGGAAACCCGCCCATTTCCGTTAACACCCGGGGTCTTCAACGTTTTCAGGCCAAGGACCCCCTAGCTGAGAGAGAGATGAAGCCGGGACCCCCTCTATATCGTATAAAATTGTGTTTCAGATTTTTTTTTTTTTTTTTTACGTGGTCTGCTCTTTTTTACCTCTTACGCCTCTTTGCCAAACATAGCCGATTTACAAGCTCACAACGCCTCGCAGCGCAAGGCGTTGTGAGCTTGTAGATCTGCTATTTTTGGCTAAAGTTCTCCTCAGAAAATGGATGCCAGGGTTCAAGTGGTTACGATAAAAAAAAAAATCATTTCACACAAAAGATTTTCCGGACCCCCTGTAGTAACTCTGAGGACCCCTAGGGGTCCCGGACCCCCTGTTGAAGACCCCTGGTTTACACATTACATGCCAATGACGATGATTACGATAGAGGGCGCTCTTCCGCAACCTGTGAGTGATCCTATAGGACTCCCGAAGAAGAGAACACCCGGATATCACGTGAACAAAAAAAACAGCCGGTCTAGTCTAATGTTATAAGATTTATGAAAATAAAAGTTTCATTGATTTCTTTTCCCAGATTGCATTTTTGGTCAAAACAAGCTCTATTCAACTGCTGATAACTACAGAACGGAAGATTACGGTAACACATTTTTTGTTCGGATGAAAGAAACATCCTGTGTTTACATCATCATAGAATCATTTTTTTCAGTGGGTCTCGAAAGATTAGTAAAAACGCTGGCAGTAGCTGACAGGTACTCTGCCCTGTGTTGGTCTGATCTTGTGTGAGTGCACGCACGTTTGTGCATGAGTGTGCGTGTGTGTTGATGTGTGTGTGTGTGTGTGTGTGTGTGTGTGTGTGTGTGTGTGTGTGTGTGTGTGTGTGTGTGTGTGTGTGTGTGTGTGTGTGTGTGTGTGTGTGTGTGTGTGTGTGTGCATGCGTGTGTGTGTGCGTGTGTGTGCGTGTGTGTGTGTGTGTGTGTGCGTGCGTGCGTGCGCTTGGAGGCAGCCTGCTGACAGCGTGTCAAGCAGTCTGTCAGATTTGAAGCTGATTGCTATCTGCTTCTGCACGCTCCACTTCCGACATCAAGTTCAAAGTCCTCTGCTACCCAGGTCAGAGATGGAGACAGGCCAGTTACTAAACTCACAAGTCAGGTCTCTAAACGCTTTGGTCAATGGTGACTGAGGACAATCTCACAGCTTTTGTTGCTAGAACTGGGTGGAAACCACAATAGAGTTGACAACAAAAGAAAAGTGACATCAACAATAACAACTGCATTGCTGAAAATCCAAAGCTTTTGGGGCTGGTCCTTCATATTGGGGCGGTGACATGACCACGTCATTTTCAAAGCAGTGGTCATAGGTTTGTTAGCGGTCGTTCTCGCCACTGTTCTAGCCACTAACTTGCATTGAGACGTGGGCAAACGTAACGGACCAGGCGGAGATCTCAAATGGCTGACAATGCAAGACTAGGACAGTGAATGTTCACACTGCACTTCAATGCAGTACACAGTAAAACGCTGAGTGCTCATTTAACTCGTAAAGTGTACGAATGGATAAATTAACACGATCAATAAAGGTCTTTCTCATTTTTCATACAATAGAGATAAGCACATTCTACACCTGAGATTACCTGAACTCTACAGGTTTCTCAACCCACTTTGGATGCTGATGCATTTCCAAATTGCATCCTTCCCGAGTAGGCCGGTCGAGTAGGCCGGTCGAGTAGGCCGGTCGAGTAGGCCGGTCCCAGAGCCCAGCGGTCTAGTAATATGATAATGGGTACAGCACTACTGTAGGTACACTGACAACCGGTACACCGGATATTAAATAGCCCAAGGGCCATGCATTACTACAGTCCTCACGCTAGACTAACTATAAACGATCTTCGAACGAGCTTGTAGATCTACTATTTAAAAAATAGTGTTCAAAAAAAAAAAAAAAAAAAACTGAATTAGAATTAGACTTAAAATGAATGTGCACAAAGTACTGATATAGTAAATTTAAAAAAAATGTATAACTTTTTGTAAAGTTGTATGTGTTAGGGCTGGTAACTTTCCTCAGAAATGATATTCGAATATTGGTCTTAAAATTGGCAGATATTCGAATATATTCAAACATTTTTTTTTTATATTTCTTTTTTATGTTTATTTGACAGGGATAATACAAAAAACAATGTATCAAGTGCTCGAATCCAATAAAACATATATTTTGTTTGTTTTTATAACTTGATACATAGTTTTTTGTATTGTCCCTGTCAAATAATTAAAAAATAAATACATTAAATTTGAATATAAATCTTCATATTCGAATATACATATTTTCCCAATATTCGAATAATATTCGAATATCGAATATTGGTTTACCAGCCCTAATGTGTTGAAATAATAACACATACAGTGTGCCACAGCAGACTGGCCACTTGAAGTCCAGGATCCATATGGGAGCCACACTGCTATTAAACCCTTTCTTCCTATTTATTGAATGTTTATGTAGGTATGGGCCATGTGTGGACATATGAGCCTCAGTCAGTCAGTCAGTCAGTCAGTCAGTCAGTCTCTCTCTCTTCCTCTCTCTTCAATTCAAATAAATAAATAAAAAACTGTCAGAAAATGTCAACAACAGTTGTATAAAATAGGGCTTAAGTGGTTTATGTCCAATTAATGCAAACCAGGTTATTAGAACAGTTCCATTTACACACCACATGTAAACCTGACAGTCCTCCATTACTCCTAGTGAGCAGCTCATTCCTGTGCTAAATGAGACATCCACTCCAGATCACTTAATCTGTCAAACACTCACTAAAGCCACCGTCTTGTTTACCCGCCCACACAATAGGCCCAACAGACACACATATACACATACAGTACACACACATATACACATACAGTACACACACACACACACACACACACACACACACACACACACACACACACACACACACACACACACACACACACACACACACACACACACACACACACACACACACACACACACACACACACACACACACACACAGGTATGCTTCCAAACACCCTGAGCCCAACAGCAAACACAGCTTGTGCCACCCCTGTGCCAGGCTGCCATCCTGTCAGTAAACCCAGCCTGCTACTAATGAGACTAATGCAACAACCAAGACCTCTGTGTGTGTGTGTGCGTGAGTGAGTGCGTGAATCCATTGTTTGAGTGAATAGGGGCTGATATTAAAATGATATAGAATGATTGATAGAGCAAATATTCAATGTTAATGCTGATATAATGGGCTTATAAGTGCCTTGTTCACCTGCCACTTGCGCCACTCACGCACGCACACAATATATCATCGCCTTGAATTGATGGATTTTGAATTCATAGATTTTGATTTGTTGACAGCTGAGCCGATCAACTTTCGGAAGAAATATCTGAAGGGCCTATTCATGTACAATACCCTGGGATTTCTGAAGTAGTCCAAATACAACGTTTGGATAATGGATTCATGAATTAAATGACAGAGGTGAGGTGACATCTGCAAGGTAAATGTATGAAAACACTAAAGTGTCCCCATTATGCAAGTACATTAAATTGAATAACATTCGATGTGGGTTAATATAGGCCCACATATAGAATAGGTTATTTCAATTGGCGATCGTTCACGTGCGCGTGTATGCATGTGCACGTGCAGCTGATGTTGCGCTCGATTAGTTAAAACATCCACAGTACAACACCACTGTCTATCGTCATATTATAGCCTACATTGATATAGAAAGAGGAAGTCAGAGTTAAAAAATTAAAACAAGGGTATTGTGCAGTCACAGTTTCCAACAGCGCTTAAAGCTTGTTAATTTTAAGCATTATTTTATTGATGGGCTGTGTACAATCCCACTAGCCTGGTAAACCATCCCCCTTCCGGGTTACAGGCTACAATCCCACTTGTTACAGCCAAATTTCATTTGCGAGCCATGTACTTATACGGAATTTGCGTGGAACAATCGGTTAGTCTGGCATCGATTGATAGGGCAGCTCCGACCGGTTAAGTACATGGTTAAGTAGGTGCGTAGCACTGTGTTGAGAGAGGCACTTACTGTACGTGCGCGTTAGGTTAACACCCGTAACTAAAAGGCAGCCTTCTTACCTGAGCCTTCGTAAACACCGCACGTAACTCCCTACGCAGAATCTCTTTGGGAAACCCGCCCATTTCCGTTAACACCCGGGGTCTTCAACGTTTTCAGGCCAAGGACCCCCTAGCTGAGAGAGAGATGAAGCCGGGACCCCCTCTATATCGTATAAAATTGTGTTTCAGATTTTTTTTTTTTTTTTTTACGTGGTCTGCTCTTTTTTACCTCTTACGCCTCTTTGCCAAACATAGCCGATTTACAAGCTCACAACGCCTCGCAGCGCAAGGCGTTGTGAGCTTGTAGATCTGCTATTTTTGGCTAAAGTTCTCCTCAGAAAATGGATGCCAGGGTTCAAGTGGTTACGGTAAAAAAAAAAATCATTTCACACAAAAGATTTTCCGGACCCCCTGTAGTAACTCTGAGGACCCCTAGGGGTCCCGGACCCCCTGTTGAAGACCCCTGGTTTACACATTACATGCCAATGACGATGATTACGATAGAGGGCGCTCTTCCGCAACCTGTGAGTGATCCTATAGGACTCCCGAAGAAGAGAACACCCGGATATCACGTGAACAAAAAAAACAGCCGGTCTAGTCTAATGTTATAAGATTTATGAAAATAAAAGTTTCATTGATTTCTTTTCCCAGATTGCATTTTTGGTCAAAACAAGCTCTATTCAACTGCTGATAACTACAGAACGGAAGATTACGGTAACACATTTTTTGTTCGGATGAAAGAAACATCCTGTGTTTACATCATCATAGAATCATTTTTTTCAGTGGGTCTCGAAAGATTAGTAAAAACGCTGGCAGTAGCTGACTGAATTAATTAATTCTGCCAGTGAATGTGTTAAAGAGCTGGAGAGACAGGGAGACCCCGGTCGCTGAACAAACACTCTACAGCAATGATTACTATCCAACTAGAGCTTTAGCCTTAACAAAAAACTGAAATTAGTTTTAGCCAAAGAATATTAATAACAACATCTTTAATTATCCCTTCCATTAAAAAGAATAATGTGTGGGTATGTGGGGTATAGAATATTCATTACTAAGCAGAAGACGAGTTTTGGTCAGTCAATGCACATCCCTAATTTAGGGATGACGAGACACAGAGAGAGAGAGAGAGAGAGTTGATAGATTGATGCCAAGGATTGGTGCCAATATTCGAGTTTTAAACAATCATTCATATAGAAAATTGTTATCCTTCATTTACAGTAGTTTAGGACAAAGACAATGACAAGCTACAATACCTCACCACAAAAATAAAGTAAGTTTCGAACTCACATCTAGAGGTCGGGCCGCTATGTGGCCCTCACACCTACGTTGCAACGCCGATCCGACTGATATGCCCATATATGGAGATCTCTGCATCCATCAGTCCTTGTCCCTTATGCCCATATATGGAGATCCCTGATGTCATCAGTATATACCCATATATGGGCATGGCCCATTTTGTACCCATATATTGAGCTGACTGATTTGTTTGTGCCTGATGCCATGACGACACATCGAGTTTGACAACACACTCCATATTTGGGCGTAGCTGCATTGGGAACTCCTTATATGGTTATGTCTCAGTGATGTTGCTTGGTTCCCACAAAGAGTCCCAGAAAGAGTCCCACAAAAATGAGGGAGGGGGGGGGAGTCAGTGCGGAATGTTTTCTGTTGCCCTCAGAATCTTTTTTTGGTGCCATTTCACCACTAACATTAATCTTTTATTTTTATCGTTTATTTTTAATTCACGTTTGTTATTTTCCAATGTGTTACCCATAGAATGCTGCTAGCGTCGCGGCATCTGCGTCACGTTTCAACTGCGCAATCTTAAATCTTCAAAAGAGGTCAATAAGGTACATGTACCAAACGTTCTAAATGAAGATGTTAATCTAGAACATTATACAAAACAATGAAATATGGCCCCTCTTACTGGGCAAAAAGGACAACCATCTGAGACTGTAGGATTTAACACTGAAACAAGTGCATTCACTGTCACAATTCCATGAACAATAATACACCAATTTAAATCACCTGTGTTTTTTGGTTAATGGTGGTGTGTACAGTGTGCTCCCACACAGGTTTTACCTCAGCCTTGACTTTAAATGAGCTCGCCACTGTGTTTTACCAATTCCCCTCATAGAATGAGACAGAGAGAGAGAGAGAGAGAGAGAGAGAGAGAGAGAGAGAGAGAGAGAGAGAGAGAGAGAGAGAGACAAGTAGAGAAACAGAGAGAATGAGAGGACGAGAGAGAGAATGATAGACAGAGATCGAGAGAGAGACAGACAGAAAGAATGAATGCAAGTGAGTGATAGAGATAATGAGAGAGACAGAAAATGAAAGAGGCCAAAACCTTCCTCCGTAAACATTGAGGATAAGATGCTGTAGGTACATCAATCAACATGATTCAACTATACATGTCTCAATACCGCCACCTGTTGGAACAGTTCACACACAGCACACAACTACAGCTTAAAGCTCTGCCTTCATCTGAAGCAAAATGTCCCTTTAAAAAGGTCTCCACTACTCTGAGCTGAGAGTAACGTTTCCCCCAGAGAGGAGAGTGAAAGGTCCCCACCGTCTGCAGCACAGTCTGGGAAATGTCACACACGCGCGCACACACATACACACACACGCACGCACGCACGCACAGTCGCACACGGAAGGAAAAAGGTAGCGGAGAGCTCTTTTAAATCTTCAGATACTTTGCTTTTTTTTATAGTAAAGCCTTTGAATATAGTGTTTTTACTGATTGTTCATATCTGGTAGAAAGGTCACTGGAGCAGTGCCTTCCTTGAACCTGACGAAGATGTAGCCTACTTACATGAAAATGTACTTTGCATCTTAATAAACAAGAAAGAATGACATAGATGTCATGATGGACGGCGCAGGCCCCCCCCCCCCCCGACAAAAAAAGAAAATAGTTTTGGGGGTTCAAAAGCATGGGATGAAAAAAAAAAAAAAAAAAGGAGGTCCGCGTTCCCCCCCCCCCCCCCCCTTAGGGGTCCCTGGAGACCCTTGGGAGTCCCTGGGGGTGACCTACAGACACGGCGAAGGAAAACTGTAAAGCCACAGCCATGCATGCAAGATGTTGCACATGAACTCTGCAGCCGCACTGAGCAGAGATGCTCATAGGCCTGCGTCCTGTGTCGCTGACGCACAATATTGTGAAAGGACGCATTCATGACACCGTCGTGGCGCACGCACGCACACACAAGCAAGCACACGCACACACACACACACACACACACACACACACACACACACACACACACACACACACACACATGACTGTTTTCATTGCCCACATTCCATATCCTAAAGCCAATTTACAAGCTCTGATCTATCGCGTTTAGGAGTTCTCCTAACGCTGCCATGACCAATGACTAAATTAGTACCTGGCCTGTGTGTGTGTGTGTGTGTGTGTGTGTGTGTGTGTGTGTGTGTGTGTGTGTGTGTGTGTGTGTGTGTGTACACACACACACACACAGGAATTATGACGTCATCCCGATAAAACCGATAACATTAATAATAGCTCTGATAATATATAATATTTGTCAACTGTGATCTGCATGGACTCTCGGTTAGACACCGTTGTACTGGAGAAGTATAACTCTCGGTTAGACACCGTTGTACTGGAGAAGTATAACTCTCGGTTAGACACCGTTGTACTGGAGAAGTATAACTCTCGGTTAGACACCGTTGTACTGGAGAAGTATAACTCTCGGTTAGACACCGTTGTAGTGTTGTGCTAGTGTTGTGCTAGTTACTGAAAACCAGTGACCAGTTACCAATGCCATTACTAGTTACTTCATTTAAAAGTAACTCAGTTACTTTACTAGTTACTTACACCAAAAAGTAATGCGTTACTGTGAAAAGTAACTTTGAAGTTACTTTTAAAAAAAAGGGCTCCCATTATTGCCCTTATAGCCTTCATTTCAGTACTGTTATTGCATTGGGGAATAATACAATCTGTTGATCAACTTGACATGCATTTGCATCACTGAACTCTGCTAAGCAATGTGGTATACCAGGGGTTGCGATATAGGATTGTAACCTGCTGGTCCCAATGTCCGGAATGAATCAAATTTATCAGACATCTGATAAAAAATACCGGTCATAATTATGTTGAAGCATTAATTACAATTAAGCAGGTGCGTAAATACAGCCTAACACTTAGGCCTACAGCATTATATTTTGGATTGAGCTATTTGAACATGAACCATGATGAACGAGTAATATACACATTTTATATACAGTAGCAGGGTCATCTTGCACAAATACATTAATTACCTACACTACCATTTGTGCCTGGCAATCTCCTTCTCACCCATTGACTTGCATGTTAAATGATGGCGTTTCCCCTTAAAAATAATCGATCATTTCAGGAGCAAGAGCTTAAAAATCTCTCCTAAATCTAGTCAACAAGGCCTGCAGTAGGCTATGCACTGGACAAATATGCATGACATTATTTCAATACACTAAAAAACAGTGGTGGAAAGTAACTAAGTACATTTACTCAAGTACTGTACTTAAGTACAATTTTGAGGTATCGGTACTTTACTTGAGTATTTCCAATTTCCAATACTTTTACTACTACTCCACTACATCTCAGAGGCAACTATTGTACTTTTACTCCACTACATGTATTTGAAAACTTTAGTTACTAGTTACTTTTCAGATATAAATTATGATATAATGAAACATACATTAACCACTTTAACCCTATTTTATACCTAGCCGATCTACAAGCTCGATCTGCTATTTTCAAATATTTAGTACTTTTACTTTTGGTACTTTAAGTACATTTTGATGCCAAAACTTTTGTACTTTTACTCAAGTAAATTTTGAATTCTGGACTTTTACTTGTAACAAGAGTATTTCTATATTGCAGTATTGGTACTTTTACTTAAGTAAAGAATTTGAGTACTTTTTCCACCACTGCTAAAAACATGGGAAATGTTAGAGGGAGTAATAGCCATGGATACACAACGGTCGACTGTCACGATGTCCTGTTCAACAAGATTTCAAATGTATAAAAATCTTTGGAAAATAGCAGATCTACAAGTTTGTAAATCTGCTATTTTCAAATGGCAGATATGTGTAGGGCTGAAGTGGTTAATGTGTGTTTTGTTTATAATATTCTAGAGCTTAATCTACAAAGTAACTAGTAACTAAAGTTTTCAAATAATTGTAGTGGAGTAAAAGTATAATATTTGCCTCTGAGATGGAGTAGAAGTAAAAGTGTTGAAAATTGGAAATACTTCCCAATACTTTACTACTACTACTACTACTACTACTACTACTACTACTACTACTACTACTGCTACTAGCCTACTACTACTACTACTACTAATAATAATACCTCAAAATTGTACTTAAAATTTTCCTAAGTACAGTACTTGAGTAAATGTAAAAAAAACAAAACAGAAAAGGCCTATTTTCATTCCAGCTAATAAAATTCACAATATCGGTTGCATATCGGTTATCGGTGACCGATATAATCCAAACCTCTCTAAAATCGGTTATCGGTCACAAAAATCCCTATCGGTCGGACTGTAATTACCAGTGATGTTACATGAAGGCCACTGTAAGACCTTATGTCGAAGGCCATATCCTGCCATGGCTATGTACATTCAGAGGAGAAAAACAATGCATGAGGTGGCATGAAAAGGTATTAAGCATTAACATGTACATCATTGATGCTACTTTGTGTAGACGTGAATTGAAGTAATGCTGTTGTGTGGGTGGGTCTTTAAAAGTGAAGATGGGATGTGGTTTGCTGTAGGGAGGTATTGTGCTATTGAGATTAAAAAAAAAAATGCATGTGTGTATCTATCTATCGATCTATCTATCTATCTATCTATCTATCTATCTATCTATCTATCTATCTATCTATCTAACCCACCACGACAACAGATAAGTCATCTAGGCTTTTTTCATTTTTGTTATTTCATGTCATATGAAAGCAGGGAATCATAGCTACAAATACTTTTGTAAATACAGTATTCAATCAAAATACAAAATAGCAGATCTACAGGCTCACAAGGCGGCGACGCGTTGTGAGCTTGTAGATCTGCTATTTCATGACACATGTTTTGTTTGTAACTAGTGTTGCCATGTATAGTAATTATAAGCGACCTCGTTCTCTGTGAAGTTGCTTGCAAATATTGCTAGTTGCTTTTTATTTGTTTTTATTATTTTGTTGTGAGCTTGTAGATCGGCTATTTCCAAATCGTCTATTTTCAAAAAGCCGATGCATATAGGTTTATAGTGCTCATATAGCCTAATAGTCACTTACATCTTTGGGCTTGTTTTCATTGACCTGGTTGCTTATTTCTCTCTCGAAGATCTGGCAACCGTGTCATAGTTTATACCACCGAAGAAGAAAATGCGGAAGTGATCGTCTTTACAAGGCCATGAAAAAGCATAATAACGTGACTTGCGTCGATAAGTAAGTAATTAATAGCGGACAGTACTGTGTTTGGCTAAAAACAGTGTGTTTGGTAACCTCATACAAGCGCATTATTAACCAAGTTAGGCTAGCGCACGGAGGACGCACTGTTATTTTCGATTCCACTTTTACCACACATTTAACCGTATATACTCCAATTTGCAAATGTTCTTTGTGGTTTTGATTCCTGTGGAAATGTTCCACGAGTGGTCTTGCACATGCGCAGTAAAGTTGTTTACATCTGAAAGAGCATTTCATCCCAGCATATGAGAACGACTGCACGTTGAATGCGAGCTGGTAAACAATTGTGCATGGAAAATGGTCATTTTGTGTGTTATTTTATTATACATGTTGTTTGCGTAGTTTTAATAGTATTTTCCATTTGTGTGTTTTCTGTTTACAGTTAAATAACCTACTTCTACTGCAACAATGCTTATCTTTAGCACCCACTTTAAGGAGAGCTAATGTGTGTAGTTTCTCTTGGGCTGGCTGAGGCTATCAGATACTGTACCAAGTATTAGTAGTTTAGTAACCGTGTGTGTGTGTGTGTGTGTGTGTGTGTGTGTGTGTGTGTGTGTGTGTGTGTGTGTGTGTGTGTGTGTGTGTGTGTGTGTGTGTGTGTGTGTGTGTGTGTTAATAAATTACCAAAAGTCAGTATCGGTTTTGCGTGTTTTTATGTGTAGTTGTTGTGTTGTAGTTTGAGTGTTTTACGCCAAATCTACTACGTGTATTCGTCCCTGGACCGAAGGGAATAGCTTGAGTTAGGTTGAGCTCAGATATCGGTACAGTTATTTAACAGTCAGCCCGTGCGACGAGGAAAGTACGGAGATTGGTGTTGTTCACGTGAGGAGTGCTAGGCTAGCTCGACGTCGTGGGTCTCTTGTCGACGAGCGTCGTGGGAGAGGCGAAACGTAATCATCTCTGCCAAACCAACCCCCACGAGACGAGAGGGACTTCGGTTCCGAGTCGGACAAGCAACGTGGAGGACGTGCGGGAGAGCCAGCTGTTCATCAAAGAGCTGAGCAGAGCGGAGCGACCCATTCCGAGAGGAGGACCCGCTCGGTTGGCCGACAACAATTACCAAAGCAACATCATCATCAAAAATGTGTGCTTTTTGCATTTGACTGTGCTGTTGTCGGACGATGAGACGAATTAGTTTAGAACTGTGCATGATAGCACTGAAGGCTAACAATATTAAAATATTCTGTTACAAATGGTCCGGAATTCCACATGTAGCCTACTAGAGTTTCACAAGTACAAAAGTATTGGCTTCATAATGTACGTAAAGTATCAAATGTAAAAGTAGTCATTATGCACAATGTCCCATTTTCAAGTGGTAACATGTAGCCTAGCCTATAAAAAATATGTTTTAAACTGCCCATGTACAAGCTGACCTCATGGCACCAAAGCTAATTGTGTGTACGGGTATTTCAAGGGCTGGCAGAGAATAACGCTTAGTTTGTCGTAGTTTAAGTTTGCGTTGTCAGCTCCACATCTGCTATTTGCAAACATTTTTGTACTTTGGGTACTGTAAGCCCATTTAAATACTAATAGTTTTACTGAAGCACATTATTATCTCCGAATCCTTTCTCATCATGCAGTACTTGTACATTGCAGTATTGATACTTTTACTTAAGTAAAACATTCGATCACTTCTTTCCACCATGCCATTTCATTTATATTTGAATCACGTCAGTTTGCAATGCAATTCATAACTAAAGGTCTATAAACCTGTGTGATATAGTGACGTTATGAAGTACTGCTAACTGGGAAAGCAGCCCGTCCAGCAGGGGCCATTCACACACTCTCTATGTTGTCTTGACAATGACGTTGGCTGTAGTACCCCGGATGCGATGTTACAAACAGCTGACCTGAATGTTGTGGTTGTCCTATGCTAAACAACACATACAGTAACGTAAAAAGGAATACATAGGTTTGATGACAGGAAATTCATTTATATACTATTGCTATAAAACAACAAAGCTAGCCTACATGTTTAAGGTGACATTACACTTATGCTATTGTGCTCCACTATGTTTTCACATTTCAATGTGTAAACATACAGATGCATTTACTATGTCCATGTGTATGATGCGACAGATTGAATAGCATGTTATTGACTTCATTGATGCAAAACATTTTGTATAAGTGATTAATGTCCCTGAATGGGTTTGAGCCTTATTGTTGTTGTAATGTGTGAACATGATGGCGCTCACAAATTTGTGCATTTTGAGACTCGGGCGGAATGCAGTGATTCCGTGCCGCCACGTTAATATTGGAGCGTCGGGTTTATATCCTTAACCCAGCCAGGTTGTGTAGCCAACATAACTCTCTATGACATAACTCCATAACATAGGACAAGCTACTGTAAGTTTGTAGACCTCACTGTTCATGAAAAGAATGTCGGGGCTCCCGAAAATTATCTCGCAGAATCGCTGCTGCGCTGAAAATAGCAGATCCACAAGCTCACAACGCGTCGCAATGGGACCTGTTGTGAGCTTGTAGATCTGCTATTTTCAAATAGCCAACGCAGCCATGCAGATCTGCAAGCTTAACCGAGTGACTGTTAAAGCGCAGCCATGCAGATCTGCAAGCTTAACCGAGTGACTGTTAAAGCAGTTTGTTTAAATTACTTTATAAAATGTTATATTTTCACAGGGATTATTTATTAGTGTAGATATACATTTTGGAGTGGATATATGTGTCCAGATGCCTGTCAGACCGTCTGCTCCGCAGGTCTAGAATGGAATAAACGGGCGCAGGCAACGTCAACAACTGGTCTCGACCAGACGTGAGATCTCAGCGTAAAGTAGGATGAAGGCCACGTCAGGATATATTGATAAATGCCGAAAGGTGCGGTGATATCGCCGTACGTTCATTATTCGGGCTGCACCGCGTTGATAAATGAGGGCCACTGTGCCTTCCTTCCGCCAGACAGCTTTTTGTGTATTTACTATGAATATCGCCCCTATACTTAAGGCTGACAAATAACGTAATACACATCCATTCTCTCTACGTCCTGCCTGTCTGGAGGATGTTGGGTCTTTTGAGCAATTGAGCCAATGTGTATTCTCAGAATCCCATTTCACACTCGAGTGTGAAATGTGTCTGTCTGTGTCCCTCATTCACAGAACCGGTTTTCTACGTCATGACATAAGCGCACAATATAAACAGCACACACATGTCCTGGCCTCGTTCTCTTCATTTTTGATTGTTGAGACAGCAGAGAGGCAGCAATGGCACCAGCGTAAAAAAAAAAGTTTGTCCAGAGCAAACTCATCGACGCGAGGACGCCTAAACGAACGGTAGCCACCGCGATCGACCGCCTAAACCACTTTCAGGACAAGCTGCTTCAGGCTGCAGCATCAGTCCTGCTTGGTAAAATAAAGGCTGAACTCAGTGGACATTGGACAATATTTTGCAATAGGCCTACTCGCGTATAAAGATTTCCCGCTTTCCAAACGGGAACTAGTTGCAGTTTGTATTCGATTCATGGAGGATGGAGGACTCATCAAAGAGCGGGCAGTGGAATTTATTGACACCGCGGATTTAACTGCACGGTGCATCACAAAGCGCTCCTAAAAGAAACCAATCATCTACCAACTATTGTAGGCTACCCGTGTCTAAGCTAAAACATAAACATGTAGGTCGCCTACATAGGCTACTTTGGTAAATAAATCTGGTTATTTGAAGAGGAGGTTATTCAACTCTCCAGCTGTCTATCTGCGACTCTCTCCCCCCCCTTGCGCTTCAACTACATGCAAAAAGGCCGTTCGCAGCTCGCGATGCTTAAATGAAGAAATGTGCACGGAAAATCATCTAAAACTATGCGAAATAAACCCCAAAAAATATCAAAAATAAAAGCGGGGCTTTATTGTGGCTTAAATAGATTCAAGTCGACACTTATTAATGTTTTGGTGCATTCTATAATTTAATACAAAATTCTGATGCCTCTTTGCAGAGTGATACGGCATGAAGTGTGTAGAGGGGAGGGCGGGGCTTTAGGCTGCGCGGACGCTGGTGTTGGAACAATGGCGGCGGTGCAAACATGTTCAGATGTGAGAGGGGGCATGTTCAGACCTGAGAGGGGGCGTGAGAGGGGGCGTCTCCCTGCATGAAGCCAGCAACCAATCGGTGTTTGGAGCAAAGAGGGGGCGTCGCCCTGCATGAAGTCAAGTTGCAGCAACCAATCGGTGGCAACGAAGCAATGACGACGCGTTCCAGACCCTTTTTTATCAAGACCGCCCCCTTTTTCCCACAAACAGAGAGTCCCTGACCAAATCACGCCCCGTTACGCCCCTTTTTCGCCTAAGCCACCTCCTCTCTTTATATACCTCGAGAGGTTAACTCCCACATAGCTCAGTGCCTTTCATCTCTCTGTATAGAGGACGGCTCGCTTCGCTTGAGCCGTCCTAAAAAGGCATTAACCCATTGATACCTGGAACGCAGCTGTGTCACTTTAGATTTCATTGGCTATTCAAAAATAGCAGATATACAAGGTCATAGCGCGGCACCGAGTGCCGCGCTATGACCTTGTATATCTGCTATTTTTGAAAAATATTGAAAAAAATGTTTTAGAATTTTTTTCAAAAAACTTAAGATTTAGATTTTTTTAACGAATCGCCTCAGGTCTTAAAGGGTTAAGTTAATCTGCGGTGTTCCGGTGCCTTCCTTTCTACCTGTGTTGCCATTGTCCTACTCTTGTGATGCACCGGACCTGCCAAACTCTGCCTGGTCGATGCGCAGCGGAATGCCCTTTCTTCTTGTGCTCATATTTGGTGTTGCGTGAGAGAGACAGTGCTTTAGAGTATCCCTGCCTTTTCCCCTTAAAGATCACCATCTTCACATCTCCTGTTGTGCCAGGTCCCTCGTTTTACCAGCCAATTACAAAGCCATGCGAGTCCATCACTCCAGAGGCACAGTTTATCAAATATAATTGATTTAATTGATTTTATATTATGTTTTTGTTTTGTTTTTTTTGCCTTGGATGTGATTGCTGATGAGAGCAGCTGTGTTTCTGAATTTCCCCTTGTGGATTAATAAAGTATTTCTATTCTATTCTACCCTTTGTGAGTTACTGAGTGATTATTGCTGGGGAACAGTGTTGTGGGTTAATATGTTTGGTAGGGCTTTGATTCGCGTAGGTGATGCAATGCGTTGTTAGCTTGAAAATCTGTTATTTTCTGCCAAATTGTGGGCATGTCATTAAGAGACTTTTTTTCAAAAATGTCTAAACAAAATGAAAAAAATCAGAAATACATTAAAAAACATTAAAACTCAAAAACTCAAACTAAAAAAAGATCTTAAAGATTTTCAAAAATAGCAAAAACGTTGCAGATCTACAAGCTCAAAGCTTTATGCTATTTTCGAAAAGTGGTTAAAGGCCAGCAGTGTATTCCATGCATCTTTTGCAGGCTAGAGAGCAAGAAGAGGAGGATGTTCAGGGAGGGATGGTCCAATAACGAGGTGCATGACACTGAACATTTGTATCCATTCACACCCTGTCATCCTGCTGCTCCGACTGCATTCATATGAACTATGCACTGTAAAATCAACCAACCCATGTTACACGTGTGTGTGTGTGTGTGTGTGTGTGTGTGTGTGTGTGTGTGTGTGTGTGTGTGTGTGTGTGTGTGTGTGTGTGTGTGTGTGTGTGTGTGTGTGTGTGTGTGTGTGTGTGTGTGTGTGTGTGTGTTATTTCCATACCCTTGTCTCAAATTGGACCAAATTCTCTCTGTAGAAGGCTTCCAGGGCTTTCAGCTCCACGTCTTTCTTCTGCAACTGCAGAGCCTGCAAAGCAACACACACACACATTGAAAACTCACCACACAGACACAACAAATATCCACTCTGTGTCCAGTTGCACAGCCTTTTGTGCCAGTCCACCAACCATCATTTAGGAACCCACATGTGGAACACTTTTAATACTATGTATGTAGTATAGAATTCACAGTATATTATAATTTAAGACGCGTATGTTCCTAAACAAATGACTATCATATATACAGTATGCCCTCAGCATAAGAAATAATACAATAATAGAAGTGTAATTATATGCACACACACAGTATCACAGGTAATTGGCCGCAACCAAGATCATATTCAGGATTAACTTTTCATGAGCATTTCTCATAGAGCCTGACTGATGCAAGATGTTTTTGCTTTCAACGTCAAGGAGTTCACCGTCAAGAAGAAGGATCTTTGTCCAAGCAACTTAAATTGTGGGAAACCAATAAGGTTTCACAGAAAACTGTTGATGATGCCATCATTTCACAATGCACTCTCAGTAAATATTTTGTGCATCACCTGCAACCAGATGCAGAGGTCATGTCTCGGGGTACAGTGAAAAACTAAGTTGAGAAAGCAACATTGGAAATGAAGAACAATCCAAAAGGCAGATACAGTATGTTTCAGATTGAGGTCTTTGCTACCACTATTGATTGCCATTACCTCAAAAAGGTCAAGAATGTGTGTACTTGCACTCTTCTTTTGTTTTAAGTAAAAAATAGCTTCTTCCAGTGGATTCTTCCACCCCTGACCGTGGTGTACTCCAAGTCTTCATGTAAACCCTCTGAGGCACTGTAACGTGTTACCATGTTCGCGGTAGCCTAACAGAAGGAGAATAATTACAAAAATCCTTCATTGCATTGAAGTGCCTTGCACAATCCATTGACCATTTTACTTTGCCCCGTCTATACTAGGCAGTTAGAGATGGGTGCATTTCGCCTCAGGGTGCAACACGATGAGTACCGAAAATCTTCAGGTACACAGTAAAGTACTTTAATGCTTGCAGGGCAAATTCCCAGACGCCCGCAGCCATCCCTTAAATCACCACTTTCAGCTACTGCCCTCAGGACAAAGGTACAGAGTCCCCTTGGCAAAGAAAAACATCTATAGAAAATCGTTTTGTCCCGGTTGCCATAAAACATCTTAATCAGTAAGGACAGCCACTTTTTTTTTAAGCCAGTCTGGTACCGCAGCACACAGCGTTTTATATTGATCCATTTAAAGCTGCAACCCGGAACTTATTTTAATTAATAAAACGTTATTTTAACCAATCTGTATTCCCCCTGTATGCATTCATGACCTTCAGTATGACCGCCACTGTTCACTCTTCAGTTTACCTCTCACTTTTTCTTAACCACTGCTGCAGAGATGAGCGGAGAGTGCGCCGTCGTATCTCTTCATAAAATAATGTTATATTATTTTGAGCTATGGACGCTTCATATCCAATTCACACACTAGTGAGAAAAGCATATACAAATGGAGAGGAGAGGGCTAAGTCTATATCCAGGTAATCTCTCAAGAACAGATTCATAGCTGCGCTTGAATCTGTCGGGAGCCGTGTTGAGAACGCATGCACATTGGCTGCAAGTGGGCGTGCCTTCAGATCAGGAAGCAGGCCGCGCTTTACCCAATCAAATGTAGTGGGCGGGATTCACATGTGTGCGGCTCGCTTCCCACTAGAAACAAACCGAAACTCATTTAACAATGGCGTCCTCGGAGCCTACAAAACCACGGAAAGTTAGTAACATTTTAACTTGCTCTTTCATCATAGAAGCAAGTGGGCTTGTTACGAACATTCAGGGCATATACTTAGGAAACATTCAGGGCATAGTTGCCAGCAATAGCCTATATATGGAGATCCCCATAGATGGAGATAATAGACCTGCAAAGTCGTCATAGAGACCCAAACGTGCCATTTGTACGGAGTCTGACATCAGCGAACCCTTCCCCGAAACTCTATGTATAGACATAGCCATCACGTCCAGGGCTGAAGTCTTGATCCCATATTTGGCCATAACTAACATCGGCAGCTCCATATAGGGAGACGTCTGACACTATCTGACATCATCATAGTGATGTCAGGACCGCAAGCCAGCATTATAAGAAGAGGCTCGAAACCTCTCAGATAGGCACATTCCAGAGCGATTCCGAGAGACATCTTAACTCTCTCCTGAGTACCAGGAGATTGGCTGGCCTTACAACCCAGTTAATCACAGATTGCATATTCAGGACGACTAGCTGGCCTTACAACCCAGCTAGGCCTTCAGAGTGGCTCTTGAGTCCGGTTCTAAAGAACCAGTCGATTATCATTGTTATAGGGCTTATAACCAAAACGATCCATGTTCTTGGTGTTAGTGTTCCGCGGAGAAGTATTGTTAGTGGGAATGAAAACATAGGCGCACCACCGGAAGTAGAGGGCTGAAGGCATGTCCAAACCCCGGTTTCCAGTGAGCATGTGTCTAGTTAATTCCTCCGCCCAGAGTCAAATGCAAAAGTGACAGCGGAGGGCGCCGTTTTTGAGTGGTGCCAACCACTCCTATATCTGACTTTGTCTGTGTGTCCGTCCGTATGTCCAATAAACAAACATTGATGACAACATCAATACGGGGCTCATCAAAGGCACCACTCTCTTCACACAGGGTGTGATTTTTTTCCTTTTTAATTGACGATGGGTTCACAGATTGATATCCAGGTAAATTAACAAACCTGTGGGTAAAGTATATTATTCTGCTCAATGTATACTCGTAGCCATTGTCATTGTCGACAAGTGACACCAGGAAACATGAAGCAAGCGATGATCATTCAGGATTATGATTCACGAAGGGGAAAAAAAGCTCTGCAACTTCACATACTGTAGGGTAGGATATCACCACGACCATGTTACAGTCAATGCAATCATTTGATAGGAATATGCAAGGAAACATCTGTGAAATAAACATTATCAATATACATCTTGATACAAAGGTAGTAGAGGGAAGTTAGTTTGACATTTGGCAGATATTCAACCATGGCGCTACTTAGGAACTGTTAACAATGTACTCTCCATTATGTGTTTAGGGACATTTTCTGTAGCTTCTAAACCAACTGTGGTTTTGACCCAAAACCAACTCTAACACTGTGCAGGGGGATGTTTTGCACATCATTTATATTTCTCATAACATATTTTCTATATTTTACATAGATATTATTTATATGTGTGTGTGTGTACGTGTGTGTATAACCCTATAACCCCTAACCCTATTCCACATGCACCGACTGTGTTTGTTTACTTCTTCCTGGAGACGGGCAGACCTTACTGTGTGCAAGTGCCACCGTGAAAAAAAAAAAAACCTAAACTGAAGCGATGCAGTATTTCTGAATAATAACTATTCATCCCTCGTACCGCTGACATCACTGTGGCATCAAGGAGTGTTATGAACACAGGAAGAGGAGGTAGAGGGGAGAGGGTTCACACACCTGTGCACGCATGCATGAAGGCGGGCGCACGTGCGCGCGCGCCCCCACACACACGCCCCCACACACACACACACACACACACACACACACACACACACACAGACACACACCCACCCCCATACGGAGGGGATATTCATCATGATTATCAGGGCTGCTGAACATTGAATTGAATCAGTGCAGATCAGCTGTGTCTCATAAACAGGGGGAGAGACAGGCAGAGAGATACAAGAGGAGAAAAGTGGGGAAAGAGGGAGGTGGAAGAAAAAAAGAGAGCGAGAGAGTGAGCGGAAGAAGTGTAGAGCCAGAGGGAGAGAGAGAGAGGGGGTAGAAAGGAGTGAAAGTTAAAGCGTGTGATGTTACGTCATTTGGGAGTGCAGAGAGCTTTCATTGAAGTCACTGTAGGAAACGCGTAACATATTGGAGGGGACAGATCTGTTTTGATAGATGCTAGTTATACTGTGTGCTGTATGCGCTATGCAGATGTATGTACGTCGGTTACTTGGTTTACATGCTATGTATGTTATTAACAACCCATTAAGACCTGGAAGGCATCTGAGTCATTTTTTGATTTGAGCTAAAAAGCATTATTTTACACTTTGGCTATTCAAAAATAGCAGATCTACAAGCTCATAGCGCGGCACCGAGTGCCGCGCTATGAGCTTGTAGATCTGCTATTTTTGAAAAATCGAGAAAATGTGTGAAAATTAATGTATTTATATTCTTTTAAAGCAAACATTTTTAACTCAAATCTTTGCTTCTGGGGCGTCCCTGGAACAAAATATTTTGAGATGGGGGTCTGCGGCCAAATGCATATAATTTTGGGAGTCCTTGACATGAAAAGGTTTGAGAACCACTGATATAGAAACATACGTTTTTCAGGAAAAAAAATCAGCCTCATATCTTTATGGGTTAAGTTGTTTAGATACATTGTAAATTGATATATGGCGCAACTTACAAACCGCTGTTTTCTGTCCAGAAATCTAATCTTGGATTCTTTAATTTGAAGCTGAGGGACGACAGAGTCAGTGAAACAAAATAGCCGTATCCCAGGGAACATCTGTCTGTCTGTCTGTCATTCTGTCTGTCATTCAGCCAATCTACCTGCCAGTCTGTCTGTCTACAGTTATATTGGTCACATCATTGCTGGTTTGGTGTGGCACTGCATATCAAAATAGTCTGCCAATGGTGCCATGTTAGGAACTGCGAGAAAAGGAGGGTGAGACAGAGACAGAGAGAGAGAGAGTCACCTAGTCACACCTAGTCTCACGTAGCCAGATGTATCGGAGATCTCCGCCTACCGATTTGTCTGGTGACATCTAAATTAAATGGAGCTTGAACTGCAAGGAAATCATTCAGCAGTTTCAAAAGAATGACTGCAATGCATTATAGAACCATATAGTTCAAAGACTTTAGGACTGTCCTTATATTGAGACTGTATCAGGATTGGTTATCAAAACAGTGGGCGTAGGTTTGTTCAAGCACCTACATTGAATTTACATGTCAACAGACGTATCAATATGCCTGCCTACAAGACACCACCAGCTGACAAATAGAGCACCGAAGTCCTGACGTCACTGCCGCTAAAGGCGCTATCCGCCTGGGTCGCAGCGTTATTTTTTGCGTTGAAATCCCCATAGGGGAATCTTAGATCATCGCCTCATTTGAAAAATAAACACATCACCCTGCCGATTTTACTCATATGGATATGAAGCATTGACTCAAAGTGGAAATGTACAAATTTACCCAAAGAGTAACACAATAAACACTAGAAATGAGTCAAACGACCCAACAACTACATTTCCCATGAACACGGCTGCTGTAGGGACAGTGATTTCAGACCCGGAAGTGTAGTTTTTTTTATTTTTTTTATTCACTGAATATTTTACTGTGCACACTCTTACTGTATGTATACTGGCTGCCTGTCGTGCGGTAACTTAAAACCCATTGTATTATTACACGTCCACAAGTTTCACACATTTTCATGAGTTTTGCAAGTTTCAAACAGTTTTGTACCGCAAGTTTCGCACAGTACTGTATATTACATGTCTACAAGTTTTGCATTGTTTTGTGAGTTTTACAAGTTTGGTGCAGTTGCTGTGCGCATTACATGTCTACAAGTGTCAGAATAGCAGATCTACAAGCTCACAACCCGTCAGGATGTGACATGTTATGAGCTTGCTTGTACGATTGCCTTTTTTCCCCGTCGTATGATAAAGTATGAATCAGGCTGAAGGGAAGACGACGCACACCCCAAGTCTAAATTAAAAACAAATGTAAAGGACTGGGGTAACAAAAAAAGAAGAAGAAATTCCAATAAAAAAAAACAACATCAACAACTTGCAGTTATTTAGAGGAGGCATAATTGAATGAGGCAGCTGCTTGCTGTAAGCTAAAGGAAAGATAAGCTTACAAATGTATTATCCTACATTATGCTAACCCGCGCATAGCAATCAGCTCAGCACACAGCCCGAGGTGTGAACAGACTATTTAGAAGCAAGGGAGAAGAGAGAGATAGCGTGTGTGTGCGCGTGTGTGTGTGTGTGTGTGTGTGTGTGTGTGTGTGTGTCAGAGACACACACAGCTCGACAAACGGAAAGTGACATACAGACAGAAACAGACAGACACACACACGGAAAGAGACATACAGACAGACATATAGGCAGAAAGACACACATGCACACACATCGACAAACGGAAAGAGACATACAGACAGACACATAGGCAGAAAGACACACACACGGAAAGAGACATACAGACAGACAGACACATAGGCAGAAAGACACACACACACACACACACACACACACACACACACACACACACACACACACACACACAGAGAGAGAGAGAGAGAGAGTAGTGAATGGTCCTCAGGAGAGCTGTGTTCTCAGCCATCTCCTCAGGGAGGAGGAGGTGGTGGTGGTGTTGTTATGGAGGACAGATGGATGGAGGCTGCTAAGCTGTCACACTGACTGTGTGTGGGTTTACGGGGGTCTACTGTTTACAGTGGCACTGGCTGGCTCCAGGACGCTGGAACTCTGCTCCACACGCGCACGCGTGGAAGACACGTGCACATGCATGCGCGTGCAGGTGTGCATGGTTTGCACGCACGCAAGACATGTTTTTTTTTGGGGTGTGCAATAAACCAGTGGTGTGAAGTAACTAAGTGCATTTACTCAAGTACTGTACTTAAGTACAATTCTGAGGTACGTTTACTTTCCTGGAGTATTTCCAATTGTCTATACTTTTACTTCTACTCCACTACATCTCAGAGGCAAATAGTGTACTTTTACTCCACTGCTATTATTTGAACACTTTAGTTACTTTGCAGATATAAAGTATTACATTATAAAACATACATTAACCACTTTAGCACTATTTTATACCTGGGCGATACGACGCGTTGTGAGCTTGTAGATCTGCTATTTTCATACATTTTAGTACATTTACTTTTGGTACTTTAAGTACATTTTGATACCGATACTTTTGTACTTTAACTCAAGTAAATGTTGAATTCCGGACTTTTACTTGTAACAGAGTACTTCTACATTGCAGTATTGATACTTTTTAAGTAAAACATTGAGTACTTTTTCCACCACTGCAATAAACCCCAAACTAGAATTTGACAGATATCGGCCTGTCGATATATCGAACCGATATTTGCATTCATATGAATACTAATTGGATATGGTGGGTGGGTGTAATAAACATGCATGTTTTTAGACTGTTCGATACCAGTGAAGGTATAATGAGAGAAACGTTTGGAGGTCTTTTAATTTGCCGTATTATTTTCTTTGCTTATTTTACTAATTCAATGTTTCGTTTTATTTCGCAAAAGGGAATTGCTCTAGTTATGCATTCCAGCGTCGTATTATTTATTTATCTGCACAGGAATAGAAAATATTGAATATCAGTAGCTACAGTTAAAAAAAAGTAACACACAAACACACACACACACGTTCCATTTCCCCTGTGCGTAGTGTGTGTGTGTGTGTGTGTGTGTGTGTGTGTGTGTGTGTGTGTGTGTGTGTGTGTGTGTGTGTGTGTGTGTGTGTGTGTGTGTGTGTGTGTGTGTGTGTGTGTGTGTGTGTGTGTGTGTGTGTGTGTGTGTGTGTGTGTGCGCGCGCGCGCGAGATGTGTTGCCATCTGATAACAGCAGCAGTGTGCTCTCTGTTTGGTGCGTTTATTTAACACATAGCTCGCAGCAAGGCAATAAATTAGCACTCAATAACAATGTGAGTGATAATGAACCCCTGACAGACGCAGAGAGAAGGCCACTACACCTCCTTTCCTCCTTTCCTCCTCCTCCCACTGTCCCCGTTTACACTCTATACCTCCTCCCTGTTTTCACCACCGTTTAGCTCAGTGGTGTTTTAAAGTGGGGGCTGCGGGCCCCAACTGGAAAAGAGGGGAAAAGAAGAAAAAATTTAAATCATCCCTCTATCTATCTGTGTGCGTGCGTGCGTGCGCAAGTTGTGTATTTAGGAGGAGCGGGTATTATAAGTGCTATAAGTTCCAGACTGTAGCTTTAACCCAACACGGCCATTGTCTGCCTCCCTTCACACTTGAGTATTTTGTTTGTTTGGTTGGTTGCTTCCTTGTCTGTCTGTCTGTCTGTGTCTGTCTGTGTCTGTCTGTCTGTCTGTGTCTGTCTGTCTGGGTCTGTCTGTCTATACATAGTGTATATGAGGACATAGCGTATATACAGTAAGTACTAAGTTTACCGTGTCTGTGAGCACTATAGTGAGTGAAGCCAGCAGAGAGTCTAATAGCTTTACATGCAGAGCCATGTGGCCCACTGCAGATTACAATTACTGATACAACTACCGCCTTATCAGTACCCAGTCCTACTGCACACTCCCACTCTCCTCTCCTTTCCTCTCTCCTCTCTTTCCATTATGTTTCCTCTGACTAATGCTTGTCTCTTCTCATTCTTCCAGCCAGGGGGTACCCAGTCTAAATGTGCACGAATGGAACCAAATGGACCCGTTTACGGGTCTGCCACTCTAAGAGTGTGCAAATGCATCCAAACGGACCCTTACAAGTTCATTTGGATGCATTTGCACACTCTTGGAATTAAAGTAACATAGATTATGTTACTGTGTATGCTCCCCCCAGAGACTGGTCCCTGGACACGTGTGACAACCACTGCTCTAAGCAACAGAAAATGGTCCTTGTTGCCAAACACCTGACTCAATATACATCCGCTACCAACACCAACCACCTAAACCCACGACACGATCAAACAAAAAAGTCATTCTCCCCCTCATATGTACTGCTATAATGAAGGATGTCTCCATCTGCTGCAGTGCTTGGTGTGTGGAGGAGTTTGTGCATTTGTGCAAGTGCATGCATCTATGCTATGCACGTGTGTGTGTGTGTGTGTGTGTGTGTGTGTGTGTGTGTGTGTGTGTGTGTGTGTGTGTGTGTGTGTGTGTGTGTGTGTGTGTGTGTGTGTGTGTGTGTGTGTGTGTGTGTGTGTGTGTAATGGCAGCTGTTTCTCTCACAGCCCGAACTGAATGGCTTTCTTGAGTGTTGCGCGAGGAAAGACAATATTGTTTTTCTATCAGCATGGCAATCTGAGGCCGACGAGACGGGCGGTTGCGGGTATAAACGGGAGAGGCGGTTGCCTTGTGTCCAATCAGAGTAAACATCTGTCTCATTCCCCCAGACAGATAGACAGAGATCCCCACAGACAGCGCTATCTCTCTCTCTCTTGGCAGGACGGATCCCTCCTCCGACAACTGCCTGGGAATTGTGCCTGGAACATTCTGACCTCAGAAGTACATAGTTAAAAATCCTGAGAGTTAATTTAATCCCCATTTGTACACTCTCAGTTAACCATTTAAAGCGATATACTTGGCTGTACGTCAAATAGAGAAAACAGCTCATCGGCAAGCTGACAACGCTTCCCGTTACAATGTGTTGTGAGCTTGTCGATTGGCTATATTTGCGGAATGTTCTATTTTTTGCCAAATGTTGACATCCCCAAATACAAATGTTAGGGTTCATGTGGCTAAATTAACACTGTGTACATGTAGTTGCTGCTGAGGAGAGATGGGCCAATCAGCGCTGTGACAATTTCAATTGCAATTAGGCAAGTTCATAAATCTTCTTATATTGAAATTGGCTTAAAGGAGGACGGGCCGGCGGGTGGACGACGTTGTCGTGCTCATGTCATCATGACTCAGCCATAACCATATAAGGAGTTCTCAATGCAGCTACGCCCAAATATGGAGTGGGTTGTCCTCAATGTGTCGTCATGGCATCAGGCACACACAAACAAATCAGCTCCATACAGTATATGGGCACAAAAGGGGGCATGCCCATATATGTGCATATACTGATGACATATACTGATCTCCATATATGGGCATGAAGGGGACGAGAACTGACAGATACAGAGATCTCCATATATGGGCATATCGGTCGGATCGGCGGTGCGAAGTAGGTGTGAGGGCTGCGTAGCGCCCCAGACTCTAGCTGTGAGGGCCGCGTAGTGCCCCGAACCTCAACTTCCACAAATCTCTGTGTATGTGAGTGTATGCCTGCCTGCATTTTTTGCCCAAATTTGGAGATGACCAACATCATACTGATGACGTAGTCGTCAAACATTTTATATTAACGCCAGACAGCATAAAACGTCCAATAGCCTGTCACCGGGTGGTGTTAACAAGAATCACAAGAATCACAATGTCCACACAAAGGATCACACAGGAGACCTTTGACGATGTTGTCAAGGAGAACATGCAGGAGTTTGACATGAATCCAGAAGACGCATTGAGAGAAGCTGTGGAGCAGTTTGTGTCTCAAGGTGTGAACCTAAGCTTCATAGTGAAGGCTTTACCAACAGCCTCACCCGATGGCAAACAGGAGGGCAAAACACATGAGGTCTTGCAAGCCTTGGAGTCCCTTCGAGTTGGACAAGACGCCAGCTCCACAGAGAGGAACACGACAGCAGACCTCAAACGCTTTATTGAGCAATGCTCCTTGGGATTTGCACAGAGGTACCTGGCCGCTCAGAACGGCGCCTACGCCATTATTCTCTCCTGCTGCAGAAAGAGTTTGGAGAAACAAGGAGATCTGTTGGTGACTCTTGCCGCCCTGGCTATGTTGACTGATGGACAGCCGGACTTGTTAGACAAAGCAGGCGTGGGTCTCCTTATGTCTATCCTGAGGAGGTACCAGGCTGACCCTGCTGTAACACGTGCAGGCCTTCGCACGGTGCGCCACTGTTGTCTGAAGCACGAGCAGAATCGAATCGATTTGGTGACAGCTGGCGTCGTGCCGCTGATGACCGGTGCCATCTGCAAGCACATTCGATGCGCCGAGCTGGTTAAGGAGGCCAGTGCGGCTCTCAAGGTCATGACCTTCGATGACGACATCAGGGTTCCTTTCGGACGGGCTCACGAACACGCCAAGCTCATCGTAACGCAACACAGCGGACTGAAAGTCATCATCGAGGCCGCCAAAGCTCATCCCGATAAGATCTCTGTCATCAGTGAACTCTGTGCCACTCTGTCCCGTCTGGCTGTGAGGAACGAGTTCTGTCAAGACATCTGTGACCTCGGAGGGCTGAAGCTCCTGATGACGCTGCTCGCGGACAGCTTTGAGACGCAGGAAATAGTTCGACAGGTACTGAGTGCCATACGAGCTATAGCAGGAAATGACGACATGAAGGACATGGTAGTGAGTGCGGGCGGGGTGCAACTCATCGTGGTCGCCATGAACGCGCACATGAGCAACTCCAACGTGTGCGAGCATGGCTGCGCGTGTCTCTCCGTCCTGGCTCTTCGGAAACCCAACAACTGCCTGGTTATCATGGACAACGGGGGAGCTATGGCTGCCATACAGGCCATGAAGGCTCACCCGGGTCAAGTCAATGTGCAGAAACAGGCGTGCATGCTTATGAGGAACCTCGTGTCGCACACGAACAACTTCAGCCAGCCCATCCTGCAGATGGGAGCCGAAGACCTGATAGCTGAGGCTCTACGCTCCTATCAAGAGGACTGCGGTGACGTGTGCAGAGCGGCCCTGAGGGACCTGGGCTGCCGAGTGGTACTGCGAGAGCTGTGGACTGGCGAAAAGGGTAGCATCGGCCAATGAATGTGTGCGGTCCTGATTTAGACTTTCTACAAGCTCACAAAGTGTTGTGTATCTTGTGTCACCCGCGCACTCGAACGTAGTACTCAAGGCTGAGCACACCTTTCTCTAGTCTAGCACCCAAACTCTTGGTTTGTGTGACTATTTTATGTATTCTAATATATTTAAGTAATATATTTTTGTTAAAAAAGAAAATAAACATTTTTTGTTAAAGTTTAAGCTCTATATTCCGATAGTAATCACTGCTATTCAGGTCTTCTGTTCCTCAGCTTACATTTCCAGTTCTAATTTCGTCCGTTCACTTTATTTTACATGCCGGTTAAACATGTCCTTCATACCTAACATGCAACTTTGTCATCATCTTTGTTAAATAGTCCTAAACCAAGCTACGCTTTGTGTTTTGTGTCTCGCTCTGTCTGATCATCTCGTAGACCTACTTTTCTGAGTCTGAAACTATTCTATTGCATCTCCCGAGCGTGTTTAAAATAATGACATCTCGCCATAACCAAGCAACATTATCAACAAAATACGTAAAATATATGTATTTTGCAAATCCACCAATATGCCTTAAAGTATATTCTGATGTTTCTTATTTAACAGCTAACTGTCATCTCTATAGTAATATATACGGTACATAAGTACTGTATGTATATTATATACAGCCATCCCCCTGCACATTGTGAGCTTGTAGATTGGCTATTTTCCAGTGAAGGACACTGCCATAGGACAAACTCTAAACCAGGAAAGGGCTCCCACACTTTTCAGTGCCGCGACCCCCAAAAATTATCATATTTCAACTGGGAACCCCCCCACCCCCACCACCACCCCCACCCCCACCCTGACAAGCACTTGGAATTGTAGCCTAGGCATCACATTTAGTTGTACTCGGTTCCATAGATAAACATTGTGAAACTAGCCTAACTACAAGCTCACAACGCCTCGCACTGCGAGGCGTTGTGAGCTTGTAGATCGGCTATTTTCCTCTTATATAATATTTGACAATTTGGCCAACTTGGTATCAAAAAAGGTCTTAAAAGTCCTTAAATTGTAACTTCAGAAATGTGCAGATACCCTGTATAGACTGTATGTGGGTTTGTTTACAGTTGAGTGAGAAAACAATGTTGCACATTAAGCTAATCACCTGGGGGACCTTCTTGGGGTTCCCGACCCCCAGTTTGGGAACCAGTGGACTAGACAAGAGCCCTGAGGGACTCCGCTCAACAACGTGCGGGGGGGTTTAAGTGGTTGATACCGTGGACGTGTTGGACTCGCTACATCGGTGTGTGTGTGTGTGTGTGTGTGTGTGTGTGTGTGTGAGGTATTGTTTTACTTAACTTGAGTATTTCCAATGTTCTATACTTTTACTTCCACTCCACCACATCTCAGAGACAAATATTGTACTTTTTACTCCACTACAATTATTTTACAGCTTTAGTTACTTTGCAGATTTAGATTATTATTACACAACGTACATAAACCACTTCAGCCCCTATATATGCTCTGGCTATTTGAAAATAGCCGATCTACAAGGTCACAATGTGTCGCATTGTGACGCGTTGTGAGCTTGTAGATCTGTTATTTAAAAAATATATTTTGAAAATTGAAATGGGACATTTCTGCATAATGACTACTTTTGGTCCATTTTCATGCCGACGCTTTTGTACTTTTACTCAAGTAAATTTAGAATACCAAACTTTTACTTGTATTTTCACAGTGTGGTATTGATACTTTTAATTAAGTAAAAAATCTGAACACTTCTTCCACCACTGCCAGCAGTGCTATGCTATCTCCTTTCAGCACTATACTCCAACCAGCGTCTGTCTGGCATACCACTGCTGCACAGCCAAACATAGTGTTCATGTAAGCACTTATAAACGCTATATACTGAGTTGACCCGGGTCCTCCAGGGCTCTAGAATACTAGGTCTGCTCCTTTTGTCCATTCTACACCAAATCTCGTCACCAAAAATAGCCGATCTATAAGCTCATCTCCAAGTTGTTCATCCCCGGAATAGGGATACTATGGTGTCCAACTGTCCATATGGTTTAACTACTTTCAACCTGGAGTCCCTATTTTAGCCATGTCACAATCAATCAATCAATCAATCAATCAATCAATGCACAGTATCTGTGTGTGTGTGTGTGTGTGTGTGTGTGTGTGTGTGTGTGTGTGTGTGTGTGTGTGTGTGTGTGTGTGTGTGTGTGTGTGTGTGTGTGTGTGTGTGTGTGTGTGTGTGTATCTGTCCCTGCATATCTCGAGAAACATTTAGGCGATCAACTTCAAACTTGCAGAGTGTATCGCAGAGTGGAATTTGATTGGACTGAGTCCCATTTAATGCCCATATATGGAGATCTTTATATCTGTCTAATGATTAGACATTTTGTATGCCCATACATGAGCATAAAACGGTTACAGACGTCCGTTGTCTGTTGTCTGTATCCGTTTTATGCCCATGTATGGAGATCCCTGGTGTCTTCAAATGGACATCATAGTACTGACATCATAGACTGGCACTCAAGTACTATGATCAGTGTTGCCAGGTCTGCTTATTATAATCCCCCCCCAATATTTTATTTGAAAATAGCCGATCTACAAGTTCACAACGTTGTGAGCTTGTAGATCGGCTATTCAATAGCTGACGTAAATGTTAAGTAAGTGAGTGCTCATTGGGCCCATAGTTGCTTCTTTTAGGCTTGTTTTCCTAGACCTGGTTGCTTGTTTCTCTCACAGAATCTGGCAACACTGGTTACTGCACTAAGTACTCTGACAACAGGTAGGACGGGTACTCTAACGGGTACAATAGGTACAACGGGTATTGCATAACCACAGGGGCATGCATTCCCAGAGGGAATCATTCCCAATAGGCATCGTTCTCAATAAGTATCAGCCTGGTACTGTAGGTGAGAATCTCCAGACATTTTCCAAAATAGCGAAAATAGCCGATCTGCAAGCTCACAATGCGTCATGAAGCGACGCGTTGTGAGCTTGTAGATTTGCAATTTCTGCCAGACGACACCATCATACAACGATGGTATGTAAAATGTATAATATGACGGTGTAAAACAGATCTGAATTAGAGCTGTCACAATAACCATTATACATACATGTGTTTTTGACAACTTCTCAAAACACTTTTTAGTTGCGAGAAGTTTCCGTAAACCCACAGAGAGGTAAGGATTGTGTCTAATTCAATAGGGGAGGCAAAATACTACTGATAATGAAAAGAACTAAATTACCTTGCGAGACGAGGTATAAAGCAATTAGAGGAAACATGTGGGCTAGGTAAAAATAATGACACAAACCGTCTGCTGGAAATTACATTACATGCACCTATAGAAGCTAACCATAGATGAAACACAACCCCCTTTGCTCTCTACATCCTTGAAGATGCATGATTGAATGGATATTCCATTCCATTCCAACTCCACAACCACTTCTAATTTGGGGAAAAAAATAGAGAACTGAGCAATCACTGTGCAAATGGCAAGTGATTAGGCAGATTAGATGAACAAGAAGCACCTTTTGTCTCTGGGAATGAAAATGACGCACTCGAGACGTGATGTAATTCCAGGCACTGTATACACTGTAATACCCTGTATGAAGACACCGATGGGGGGGGGGGGGAGGGGGGAGAGAGAGAAAGAGAGAGAGAGAGACAAGCCATATAAGAGGCTATGGGATACTGAATGCTTATGCTGCCATCTAGTGTCTATTAAAAGAATCACTGCACCAATTCAAATCCGACAAAATAAAGACATGTTCAACATGTTCACCTTTTCCCAGCAGGTTCAACAGAGCCTCTGTTTAGAACTTATTATTATTATCTTTTGGGAATGAAAATCATATTGGGATATTTCCAGTCTCAATCGTTGAAGAAATTGACAGGTACAGAGTTATACGATAGTTAATATGTCACACACACACACAAACAGGCTGATACCTGGAACTCAGACACGCGCGCGTCACACACACATCTATACGGTTACTGTATAACATATGTAATCTAAACCCTACTGTCAACTTGAATCGATCGATTTAACCATGATGCAATTATCCAATTATCGGCCAAAATGACAATATCACGCATCCCCTAAAGAATTGCCTACTGGCAGCGTGGACAAAGACATTTGGCACTGGTCGGTGTAGTGGTTTGTGAGAGCAGCTGTGGACAGACATGGATGGACAAACAAAAATGTGGGGGACAAACGTACTGTACACACGGACGAACACTCTTAACCCTTTGAGGCCGGGAAGGGAACGCATGTGTGTCATTTTAAGATTTCTTTGGCTATTCAAATATAGCAGATCTACAGCTCGTAGCGCGGCACCGAGTGCCGCACTACGAGCTTGCAGATCTGCTATTTTTTAGAAAAATCGTGAAAATGTGTGCAAATCTTTTATATACATTTTTAACTCAAATCTTTGCTTCTGGGGGTCCCTGGAACAAAATATTATTATTATATATTAGACAAATACATATTATTTTGGGGGTCCTTGACAAGAAAAAAGTTAGAAAACCATTGATAATATAGCAACATAAGTAAAAAAAACTTTAGGAAAAAAAACTGTTAGGATTTAGAAGACGAGTTAAAAACTTTCGCTTTTAGAAAGCATATATATATATATATATTCAAACTAAAGATGTGCACACATTTTCACGATTTTTCAAAAAAAACGCAGATCTACAAGCTCATAGCGGGGCACTCGGTGCCGCGCTATGAGCTTGTATATAGCCAAAGAAATCTTTAAATTACACAGATGCGTTCCCGGTCTCAAAGGGTTAAGGCGCCATGCGGTAAAAAAAACCTCACATGTGGTTGTCTTCCTTTCAACAAACATTACCAAACGTTCTTCTTTAAAAGTAGGTGGAGGTGTGTGCGTGCGTGTCTCGCAAAAAGAGATGATCGTTTTTATTGGCACAGCAGAACATTGAGCTGGAAACGAGGGTTGAACTGTGATTTCTTTGGGTCTTTTCTGCCTTTATTGATAGTTTTTAAGTGGAGATGGACAGGAAACAGGGAAAGAGAGAGAGAGATGGGGAGAGACATGCAGTAAAGATCATCGAGAAATGGGACTGGAGGCTACATTATAGTGCCGGACCGCTAGGCCAGCGGAAACTGTGATTTTCACAGAAGTGAAGCTATTCTAACCTGCACTACAGTAAGCTTAGCCCGCCGCTACAGCCAAACTCCATTCCTGGCCCTCGTTCTTCGCTGGCATCAAACCGAGCGCGACGACGCCAACAACCCGGGCCAAGCACGGGCGACGGTAGTGTCGTGTGTAAGGCTCTATCACAGAGTGGGCTAAAGGCCAGTTAATAAAACAGGCTTCCTTAAACGTTCTGAGCGAAGAGACAAGAGGGTAGAAATCCAGCGTATCGTATGCTAATGAGACTTATCACCTTTTATTCTGCTTCTGATGGGCAGCGGGGGGAGGGAGGACCGGGGGGCATTAATAAAAAAAATCCCGTTGAGCCCTTTAGCTCCGCTCACTTCCTTTCTTTCCGTTCTTCATCCAACCGCCCTCCTCCTTCCTCTCCCTCGCTCCCGAAAATTAATCTGCGGAACATTTGCCGTTAACAATGACTATTCACAGGCTCACGGTGCACAGCGGGGCGAGGGCACCGGCTGAAAGAGAAGGATGGAGGGAGGGAGGGAGGTCAGGCGGTTCGCACGGAAGACAAAAGACGAGGAAGGGAATGAAAGAAGGAAAAAAAAAACGATGTCTCACATTATTGTGATAGCACCCCCCCCCCCCAGCCCACCACCCCCAGCCCACCCCCACCCCCTCATTAACGTGTGTTCTGGTCCTTCGTCTTGACGCGTGACCCTGTGATTCAACCCCAAGACCCCGGGATAGGGGACGACTCACTTAGCCCACTGGTTCTCAACATGTGGCTCAGGGACACCCAGATGTCCTTGGGGAGTTGCGGGTCTGTAACGCAGAGAGAGCGCAATTTGCACACTCTCTGAGTTAAATGATCACTGAGGATTTTACAGGGGGGGTCCTTGAAATAAAAATAAAAACAGTTGAGAATTACTAGCTTAGTAGTTATGTCACATCTTAACAATAATAATAATTTGTCTCTGCATTCAACCCATCCTAACTACTAGGATCAGTAGGCAAGTGCCATTAATACAGCACCCAAAGTCCCGAGAGCAGTTAGGGGTTCATTGTCTTGCTCTGGACACTTTGACACTTTGACCAGGGCCCGGGGGGCAAACCGGGGACCTTCAGTTTTCCAGGTGAACTCACTACCTATTCAGCTATGGCTGCCCTAACGGCCATTCTTCATCCCCTTTCTCCTCCTCTTCACCCATGGAAAGGTTTGGCTATACTGTTCAGTATGTCATGCTTTCTTGTTTTTTTCTCGACCTCCTGATTGCGCAGAGCGTTGCGAGTCACCCGGTCATGACGCTCCCATCCTCTCTTGCTGCTCTTTCTCACCCTTTTACCAGCTCTCGCCCCAGATACCGTTCACTGAGCAATCACTCAACCTTTTTTTTAAGCCTTATATTCCCTGATTCCATTTGCATTTTCCGCCACCCTGAAGAGCCCTACATTATTAGCATTGGATGCATTTCCAGTGACGTACAGCAGCTGACCTGTGCTGTACAACGCTGAAATAGGTCCTTGTTCAATCAAACATAGGGTTGCTCAATTAATTGCATTTTATTTTCAATTTCAGCTTCCAATGACTATGACAAGATAATTGAGATATATTACTATTGAGCTGCATTCCATTTCACAATGATGCTCGTTTGGTGTTGTAAATCCAGTGCATCTCTTTCATGTTCAGGGATGCACTTTCGCTCTCAGTTAAGCTGTGACATTTTAAGCTTCTTTAATTGGTTGAAATTCAAATACAAAATGGTCTATGACCAAACAATAAAAGGAGCTAAAAACAGAGAAAAGTTCAAGACAATCCACTGTTAAAAAGACACGTTTTCAATAAATACATGTTTCCAAAGTCAAAGAGTAATCGTGTTAAATCACTTTGATCTCAATATTGACCAAAACCATTGTGATTATGCCTGTGACCATAATCGAGCGGCCACTTTTCAAACACTTCTTGTCCACTCTCACTGACACTGTGGGAAACCACAGCAATTCCCCATTGATGCGGGAGTACTGCTGTCCACACCGATCACACTCAACGCTTCTCTCCTCATCTCATCATCGCTCCGTCTCTCTACATGCCGAGTCACCCGTCATCACTTGCGTCTTTTCATGGCAGGATATGAAATGAACACTTGGCCCCAAGCCAAGTGTTGCTGGCTTTTTTTTATAGCTGTTCCAGCCTGGTTGGGTTTATCTGTGCTGCTGGGCCACGTTGGCAGTCACCCAGCCATCGTCTGGATGCTACATTAGAGAAACCCACTGGAATTTTGGACAGGTGTACCTTAACCCATTATGACCAGGAACGTATCTGTGTAAAAAAAAAAAAATCTTTGGCCTATAAAAAAAATAGCAGATATACAAGCTCATAGCACGGCACCGAGTGCCGCGCTATGGGCTTGTAGATCTGCTATTGTAGAAAAATCATAATTTCTTTAACTAACATCTGTGCTTCTGGGGGGGGGGGGGTCCCTGGAACAAAATATTTTGAGAAGGGGGGTCCGCGGATAAATACATATCATTTTGGGTGGTCCTTGACATGAAAAAGTTTGAGAACCACTGACATTATAGCGACATAAGTTTTTTCAAAAAACTGTTAGGATTTAGAAGACATTTGTAGAATCCCCAGAAGCAAAGATTTGAGTTACAAATGTTTGCTTTAAAAAACATATGCATTCAAAGATTTGCACAAATCTTCATGATTTAAAAAAAAAATTGCTGATCTACAAGCATGTAGCACGGCACTCATAGCCAAAGAAATCATAAAATGACACAGATGTGCATGCGTTCCCGGTCTTAATGGGTTAAGCCTAGTTCAGGCCAATGATTCGTGACGAGACGAAACCGGCTGCAGAACGTTGCAAGGACAAGTGGTGCAGTGGTCTGAATTACCCTGTTGTAGGTAATTCACAAGGTAATTCTAAAACAACAAATTGCAACGCATCTCAGTTTTACTCACACGAATCTGCCATTGTAATGTAAAATGTTGTCTCTGCTGAGAGAGATGGAGAGAAAAGAGAGCGAGCGAATGAGAGAAAGGAGGGGGAGAGCGTAGGCCTAATAGCTATCTAATAATGTACCGTATTTGTATATGAGTATACAATATACTATACAATACTATACTATAATAAGTTGATGTGCTATGTAAACGGTAAACTACCTTCGCTCGTCACCTTGATTGTTTTAGCGACAGCTCGTCTCTCTGCCGTTTATATCCCATAGCCCAGAGGGACTGTGACAATACCGTTGCTGTAGAAAGCGCAATTGGTCGAAGCTCGGCGCCTGGATGTGGACTGTCCAGTTTTATAACGTTGTAAAGGGATTCTGTTTCAATTGGTTGCAAGTTGCAACTCGGCTCGTTACGAAGTTGTCTGAACTAGTCTTTAGTTTAGACACATACATACACACACATAGCAACTCTAACCCTATGTATGTATAAGTTCCAACGATGGCTTCTACACTATAAAATCCTGAATGTTAATTACTAGTAACTCAAAGTGGAAAATGACATAAACGCTTCCAGACATACATGGGACAAAGGCACAAAAAATACCCTCTGAAAACTCCCAATAAAAAATGTCAAATAATTTCTGCCGAGATTATTTTGCATTGCACCAATTCAGGTTAATGTGTCATTAACCAATGGCTGGTACAAAAAAAAAAACATCTGTACAAAATTTTCCAAGGAACGAAAATTCCCACATTTGCTGATAATTTTATAATAAGCGCCCCCGAAAAGAATGATAAAATTATTAATATCTGCGCGCTCTGCCAAAGTAAAGGGACCGCCACAGGCTGTAACCACTGTTCTGGATTAATCGCTACAGGGAAGTGGGTTCAAGTGTGTGCGCGTGCGTGATGATGTGCATATGTTCATGTATGTGTGTGTGCCTGCACGGCACGCCTCCCAGTGTGTGTGCGCACGCACGCAAACACACACACTCACACACGCACACACACACACACACACACAGGCGCATATGGGAGCTGTAATTACAACGCGGCCTGAACATTACAGGTCTGCCGGTGTCTCCATCGGTCATTCTGCTCACACGGTCCCTCCAGTGGTGTTCTATTAGCCGCCCCGCGCGTGTAGGAGACGAGATAAGGAGCCCGCTACAGCGTGTCTCAACACGGGAGGGAGGGGGGGGTCACATGAGAGAGAGGGTGGGTGGGTGTGTGGGGGGGGGGGGGGGTGTAAAACAGCCCAACCCCCTCCCCCGCTCCCCTCCTCCCCACCACCGGCCACTTCCAATCTTAAGCCCCCGGATGGGAAAACTCTCCGGGTGCAATTTAGCTCTTGCACCGTGCTGATAATACCGTCTCCGGAGAGGAGGGGAGAGCGGTGAACGCAGGGACAGGGAGAGAGAGAGAGAGAGAGAGAGAGAAAAGGAGAGAACGATGGAGAGAGAAAAAGGATAGAGGGGCAGAGTTGAGCGCAGAGGGAGAGGGAGAGGGAGAGAGAGAGAGAGAGAGAGAGATGGAGAGAGAAAGAGGATAGGGGGACAGAGTTGGGCGTAGAAGGGGAGAGAGAGAGAGTGAGAGAGAGAGAGAGGAGCAAAAAGGAGGGATAGATTGAAAACGAGAGGGAAAAAAGGCAGAAAGTCCTGAGTGAAGGACGAGGGAAAAGACGAGGCAGGAGAGAGAAAAAAAACGGTGAATGACAAGAGAAACTCAACAGAAATTACAGACATGACGTGACCCAGGTGAAGTGGTGGACGTGTGATTCAAGAAAAAAAAAACTGGTCGGACTGAATCATTACCGACACCCCTACCCCCCACCTCCTCACTCAGATAGGAGCTTCAGCACAACTCCATCACGCAACTCAGCGTGTGTGAAGCGCCTACAGCCAGCTCTAGGAAAGCTCCACAGCTCCACCTGCTGTGCACTGGGGGTCAATACAACAAGGACAACTTCCACAGTGGAGGAAGAGCACTCTATATGCTGGAGAAAGCATGTATTCTATTGCTTAAAGGTGGTGTAACTGTAAGTGATATGTTGTTGTTTTTTATGATATAAATAAAATGGTGACGCTGTTTTTTTTTTTTTTATATTCCATGTTTTTTGCTCCATGGCATAATTACAGGTGGTGCATGGGAAAATGTTTTAAGAAATGTTAAAAAAGATAGTATACCTATGTTATATGTACTAGTCCATACCCGTGGGGGGATATGCGCACATGATCTGGCAACCCGGGAGCCAGCGAACACAAAAACGCTAATAAACAGATGACATTTGGTGAAATAGAAAAACGGGCTTCGCTGTTCCATGCACATGGTAATGGTCAATGGATCTGTGCAAATTCAGATCAATTGCTCCAGCCACTGAGGAGAACCGAGCAGAAGAGTTTTTGGCCTCCCCACCCCTACAGAGCTTTGTAGAATTATAGGAGGATATCAATTGAACAAACACTATAAAACGTAAAGGAAGTGAAACAGAATGCGGTGAAAGCTTTCAGATACACAACAAACTCCTGAGTGTTTATGAAAGTGTCAAAATGGACCCATAATAGTCCAAAGTGTGAATAGCCTTACCAGTTTCTTGGCGCTCTCTTCACATGTGCGATGTCTGTCCTTGCTCAGCACCTTGCTCATCTCATCCCTTGCCGCCTCCCGTTCCCTCCTCACCATTTTGGCCAGCTCCTCTTGCAGTATCGCCTGCTGTTGCTCAAACCTTGGGGATGGACAAACAAACAACGATCTGTATACTAGAGTACTTCATGGGTCCCCCGATTCCGAAAATACCCGACAGGACCCGAAACCCGTACGGGTCCAGATTCCGTGTTTTACCATAATTACTCGGACCCGGGTCAGTTCCGGTTCTATAATCTCGGACCTCAGGTCTGTTTATCATTATGTATAATACCTGAGTGGAAAACGTGGATAAGGAACCTGGAATATTCAGATAGTATCTGACATATCTACATTGAATTGCCTTGCTGTTTAAATATGCTATACAAATATACGTTTACCTTATTGCTAGCTAGCAAATCTTTATTTGTGAGTGTACACAAATAGGGGAATCATTAAAGTTAGACAGCCTATCCCAAATAAGACCATTACTTCGATATCAGTCAGTCACCAACCCAGCAAACGACTGCTTGTGCCACTGCAGTCAGGCAAGCGCCTGCGTTGTCACACGTAGGGATGTGTGTGGCTAAAAGACTAGTTTATTAAACGGTATTGCCGCTACTAAACGTGTATTAAATACTAGTCATTCAGCAAAACACACTTTTATTCTGCGACTAAGATTTGTATTTATGAATGTGCCACAGCCATCGCAGCAGCTCTCTTTCAACTTTCTGAAGTGCTCACTGCTCAAGGTAGCTTATTTTGTTGCTTTGAGCAATCATGCCATTTTCAGCACTGTAATGTGGTTGTTCCTCACAGGTACATTTGGGGGGGGGGGGGGGGGGATACTACCTTCTCCCACCAAAACACACACATATGCATAGATAATGGAATCAGAATGTTCGCTGGAGTACACATCCATTTAGCGAGGTTAACCATGGTTTTCACTTTTTTTACACCAACTATATGAACCTGGTGTCTCTATTTTGGGCATGTCATTTTACTGCGGGCAATTATTTTTTATTTAAAAAATATCGATCTTTAAACTTGTAGATCTGCTATTTTAAAAAATATTATAATATGGGCATGTCCTATGAATAGGGCCACCCAAAATAGGGCTACCAGGTTAAAAGTGGTAAAAAAAAAATGGTGATATCGATGTCGTCAAAAAAGTCAGACAATGACCGATATATCAACCAAACTTATATATCGGTCGGGCTCTAATACAGATCCACTCTTATTTCACCTCAGCATAAGTACACCCACCTCTTCTGTTGCTCCTCTGCGTTGGCGGCAGTTCTGTTGGTGTCGGCGGGGGTACTGGGCGGTGGACTGGGCTGCAACGGTGGCGGTGGGCAGTGGCATGGGGCGGGACTGGGAGCGGGAACGGGGCTGGGACTTCTAGAAGTGCCTTAAAAACAAACCACAAAGACTCAGAATATGAAAACACTTCCGATATTGTTAGTAGCTGTAGTAGGGATGGGAGGGACTATTAGCAGGTTATATATTTAAAGGTCACAATGAATTAATAGTAGAGGCTCAGTTTAGTTAAAATAATAATAATAAAAATAACTCTCTCTCTCTCCCGCGGTGAGGCCTTTAGGAGGGCCATTCAATCAATCTGCAAGTGGAGCCTGCAGTACCACCACGGCCCAAGGAACCATCACGCCAGAAGGAAATGTTTGGATCGGGGCGGTGCAGCGGATCTGGCGCAGCGCTCAGGTCCTGGACCTGGTGAGACGAAGGAGGAGCCCGGCCCGGAGTCAACCCACAGAGCCTAGTCCCTCCACGTGCCAGAGCCCCCCCGAGTCCCGGCAGAGTACTTCCGGAGAAGCGGACTGAGTGGCCCTGTCTTGCCCTGTAGGACTGACCGTGGGTAGCTACTGGGACGTAAGTCGGGGCTTGATCAACCCTGGCTGGGTCACCTGGGCGAGGGTGTATGTTGCGAGACCCGAAACACCCTATGACCCCAGGCTACAACACTGATGATACGTCCCAGTTGCATCCATGTGATGTAGGGGTGTGCCGATATATCGTCCCGCGATATATCGCGATACGTTTTCGCGACGATATGTATCGTTTTGGGGAAAAAAAATATCGTTTTTGAATTTTTTTTTTTTTTATTTTTTATTTTTTTTACAATCATAATAATCAGGCATGCAAACGGCCCCGAAGTGAAAAGAGTGACAACATGTTTTTTTTTCGGGTCAGGTGTCATACTATTTGGATTCAAAACGGCTATTGTAGCTGAAAAGCTACAAGTTTGCATGTCTGAATAATGCAAAAACAGAATTATTTGTTTGCATTTTCTTTTTTTCTCCTCCATATATTTTCATAATAAAAAAAGTGCGTATCGTATCGTATCGAAATCGTATCGAAGTTGTGAGCCAAATATCGTATCGTATCGTTTCGTGAATGTGATGTTTTTCTCATTAGTAATTCTATTTATAGTGGCTCATAGGAATAGACTATGTGACAACCAGGAATAGTTTGGTGACCACAGGAGAGACTGGTGACAGCCGGAATGTAGACGGCATCCCGGGAGCAGTATGGGTTAGCGCCCCATGCTGTGTCTTCCGTGAGGAAGAAGCCCAACAAACCCGCGGTGAGGCCTTTAGGAGGGCCATTCAATCAATCTGCAAGTGGAGCCTGCAGTACCACCACGGCCCAAGGAACCATCACGCCAGAAGGAAATGTTTGGATCGGGGCGGTGCAGCGGATCTGGCGCAGCGCTCAGGTCCTGGACCTGGTGAGACGAAGGAGGAGCCCGGCCCGGAGTCAACCCACAGAGCCTAGTCCCTCCACTTGCCCTGTAGGACTGACCGTGGGTAGCTACTGGGACGTAAGTCGGGGCTTGATCAACCCTGGCTGGGTCACCTGGGCGAGGGTGTATGTTGCGAGACCCGAAACACCCTATGACCCCAGGCTACAACACTGATGATACGTCCCAGTTGCATCCATGTGATGTTTTTCTCATCTCTACTTATGTCCAAAAGAAATGCAAAGCTGAAGAAACAGTACAATACAGTGTTTTGTAATACAGTTGAAGAGCCTTGCAGACAGACGTCCTGCAGCCTAAATGGATGTTTAAAGATGTAGCTTTCATTTACTTCCAAAGAGACGCACTTTTTTATTCTGTATGTATTATTTAGCATTATTTGTGTTAAAGGCAGCAACTGTAATAAAATATATACTGTATATAAAATTGGAGGGGAAATGTAATAAAACCTCTAATTTACAAATGCTCATGTGATTTTATACATCCATAGTTTTGTGGAATAAATGCACGCATAATAATCATGAATCCGTCATTATTTCTCTCACTATAATCGACATCGACTCATAGGAACACACGCTTTGCCCATACATAACTTATAACTTAAATATTTTAGTGTGCACTAAAATGGACTATATCCATTTAGCGAGGTTGGATATATATGCCAACTTGCTGAATTAGTGGATTAATATTCACATGATATATAATATGATAATTAGTAAGGCTGCCCCATCAGGGAAGTAATCGTTAGCCGTAATCAATTAATAATCAATTAATCGGCCAGTTTGGTCTCGGTGTCAGTTGCAAGTTGCTAGTTTTTTTAATGCTTTTGCTTTTGTTACCTTTGGTCACCTGCCGCAGCATTTGTCGACTAAGGATTTCTTTACTGGAGGATACAAATTAACACTGTGATAATGCTATAAGAAAGAGTCAGCCACTGTGGTACCTTGGTCTTCCTTAGGGCTGCTTGAGGTCGGTGGTGATGGTGGTGATGGTGAGGTTGGTGATAGTGTGCGTGGGGGCGGCATGTTGGCTACGCCTCTCATCCTCTGAAGAACATCCTCTGACAGCTATAGCAAGACAACAGAATCACAGAGAGAGACAGAGATCGAGTCAGAGAGAGCAAGGGGAACAGAGATTTTTTTTTCTTCATGTAATCAACCTAATCAAGAGGCCTTTCACAGACCATATAGCACTCTTTTTCATTCATGGTTACTGTAGCTTACATACATACATGCATAGATACTATACATATTAGATACATATATACAGCAGAAAATGATAACTGTAATTCCAAGACCCAGAATTGTGAACGTGTTTTTAAAACTAAAACTAAAGACAAGCCCAAAATAGGAACGCCCAGTTGAAAGTGGTTAAACATGTATTAATTGCCATGTAATAAAAGTTGCACTGCGGAGTCTTCTCAATGTGAATATTAATGCCAGTCTGACTCGACTAATTCAGCAAGTTGGCATAGAAGTCTAGACAAAGTAGCCTAACCTTCTCCTGGGCCAAAAAGCATACACCTGCCTTGAACAGGACACCTGCTTTAGCCGACGGAAGAAGGAATAGGCTAGGTTCTGACTTTGGGGCGTGTGTGTGTGAGAGAAAGAGAGAGAAACCACCTCAAGTCACTGACTCTTGCATCTATGACTCACAGCATTTGAATGTTTGGTTTGGGTTTAAAGCTTAGCTTAGATGCTAAAGATCAGCCTCTGCTAAATGCCATTTTTGCCAACAATGAGCTCCTCCCTTTAATTTTTAAGAGATGTCAACTAGGTTTCATATAGCTTTGAAGCGCTTTTCAAGTCTTCTTGCAACTAAGTTATCTTTCCAACTGCCTGGTGTCACGCCCAGTTCATACGAGGACGAGGTGAATGGAGTCATATGTCACAGCAGAGGTGTTACACTGACATTAGGACCCTATTAAGTTCTGTGACTCCAGAGGTCGCTGTTTTGCCAAAATCATGCTTTTACTGCACTGTGTAGGTAGGATGTGGAGATGGGACATTAAAAGTTGTAGTGCTCCGTTTGTACTCACTACTCACCCAATAATTAATTCCACCTGGGGTCAGCTATATTGTCCTCTAGATTCATATCCATTTGAAAGTTATGACAGAAAAAAGTCTTAACCAACAATTTTCAATACTTTCACTTCTACTCCACTACATCTCAGAGGCATACGTACTTTTACTCCACTACAATTATTTAAATATTTTAGTAACTAGTTACTTTGTAGATTTTGATTGATATTAGAAAACATGCAAACTTAGGCATACTATTTGAAAATAGCTGATTGCGAAGCATTGTGAGCTTGTAGATCTGCTATTTACAAAGCATTTGTATACATTTTGAAACTTGTGAAATGGGATAATAATACCAGGCTTTTACTTGTAACAAGAGTATTTCTACATTGTGGTATTGGTACTTTTACTTAAGTACAACATGTGAGTACTTCTTGAAGTCCCACCACTGATCAAATATGGGACACATTGGGGGTCCTGAAATGAAAATGACTGAGAATCAGGGCATGTTTAATGACGAAATGGCACTATAGCGACAACATGTGGTTACAGAATCAGATGGGTCACCGATTTCGGTGTGACCCAGGTGTGTCATGAAAGAAACTGCCCTCTGTCAACACAACCCCTCAGGCACGACAGCAGCCCCCTGCCTCCTGCATCCTGCTCTGGCATCCCTCATCCCACCATGATGGTGTTTAACATTAAATAATCACTTAATACCTTTAACAACATACATAATGTACAATATAACAGCGGAGCATCACAAACTAAGCTAGTCTTATCGCCGAGTTAATCTGCAACAAGCCTAGCCATGGTCGTCTGTCACGACCGTCGTGGATGAACTTCAACCTGGTGTTTGCACTTTCTCCATTTACGTCCCGTACAGCTACATAAACGTTCAGATTTCAAATAGAAAGTGCTTACCCCATGGCCACGGATGTTAGAATTTTGTCCGGGCCCTCATGTACCTGTACATTCTGTATTGTTCAATAAAAAGTATTTTAATTCCGATCGGTGGCCATTTTCTCATAGACTTATAATGTATCAGAGTGCAATACACCTCCCAACCAATGGGGTCGCGTAGTTGAAAGCATATGGCAAAAATACGGGGGAAATGGCCACCGATCGAATTAAAATGCTTTTTTATTGAACAATACGGAAGATGAGGGTACTTCTGAGGACCCGTACATAATTTTAACATACGTGGCCATGGCATAAGCACTTTATAGTCAAAATCTGAACGTTTATGTAGATGTACGGGCCGTTAGTGGAGAAAGTGCAAACGAAGTTCATCCATGACAGTCATGTTTCAGGGCTACAACAAGCCCATATAGCTAACGAGAGCTACAACGTTCAACAACCCCATCATCGACGACGCTGAACGTCGCTTTGCCAAAAAAAAAGTACAGATCTACAAGAGAACAACGCGTCGCGTCGTAACGCGTTGTTATCTTGTAGATCTGTTCTTTTTTTGGCAAAGCGACAAACGTGTAATATTCATACCTTGACTCCACGCAGGATTCGGACTCTGTCCTCCTCATCCACGCCAAAGGACACCTTCCTGGTGGTGCTCTCTCCAGATCCCATCACTGGTCTATAGATTATGATGATCTGGATGCTACTGTTTGTTTTTGTTAAAGAGATCTAACGTGGTCCAACCTCACAGTCTCTCTCAGCTGATGATCCTCTCTAGTATCCACACTGGAAATTTTGACAGATGGGTTCCCCCCGGTTGCCAGATTTGTTGTCGGCCATCCCCCTATAGAGGATATGATCCGAAGTTCAAACTCATACAATACAACATAGTTATTGCAAATGTAGTAAATTCAGGTTACCGTCATTTTAAATACATCTTTTTTTTTTTACGTAATTTTGTTATATTTGATTTGTGTTTGTGTAACTCGTATATTAACTTCCTCCTTATTTCCTCTTTAGTAAATGTTATATTTAGTAGAACATGGCAACCCTGATGTCATGTATACTCCATTAGTTCCAATTTTGAATGAATGAATGAAGTTTGCTGAATGCATTAAGGACAACACTTGACAAACTGTATGAATATGCAACATAATACATAATACGAAATACAATATACATGCTTTCACCAATCCATTTCACACAATAAAATTCACAGAATCCTTTTGAAAGTCTTTTGTTTATTTGTTTACGGTGTGGCAGCCTTGGGGTCAACCATCTATGACAGTGTCTGTCTGTCTGTCTGTCTGTATGTATGTACAGTATGTATGTATATACTGTAGGCCTGTCACAAAAACATAATCGCATAATCGTAATTATTTGCGATAATCGTAATTATTTGCGATAATCGTAATTATTTGCGATAACGTAATTATTTGCGATAATCGTAATTATTTGCGATAATCGTAATTATTTTGCATAATCGTCAATCGTTTCCATGTTGAAAAATGTCCATACATTTTTCAAACATTTTCCAAAAATTGCAGAGATAGCAGATCTACAAGCTTACAACATGCCACTCGTGACCTGTTGTAAGCTTGTACATCAACTTTTTTGTATAAAATTATTAAATGTGTCAGTAATGTCTTTGTATATTTAAGTTATTTATCATATCTGCCCTGTGCAATTTGTGATTATGAAGCCCAAAAGGGCAAACAGAAATTAAAATTGTATTCATACGTTCCAATGTTCAATGCCAAAAACACAATGAAATTATTAATCGCAATAAAAGTTGTGTGACAATTAATCGTCAACTTAAATTTGTAATCGTGACAGCCCTATGTATGTATGTATGTATGTATGTATGTATGTATGTATGTATGTACAGGGTATGTATGTATGTATGTTTGTATGTATGTATGTATGTATGTATGTATGTATGTATGTATCATGGACTGTAAAAAATATGGACGAAGGGAGCCCCATTGGTTTCTGCAGACCCGCTTTGAAGACACTTTTTCGGCGAATTCAAATCCACCATCTTGGAACTTTCGTCTCGAAAAGCAACCAGAAACTAATGCTATTCACTGAAAGGGAAGGGCAGCGAGGGCGGATCTTCACTCGGTAGAACCAGTAGACCATAATTTATTAAACGCATATGATGATAATTGAAAAAACATAAAGAATTAATGAAAATGTGTACCAATACTAAGATAATAAAATCTAGTGTAAAGTCCGGCCAAAACCTCATTCTCTTGAATGGAGTGTTAGTTCTTCTGCAGCCACCAGGTGGGGAAATAGCAACATCTGCTGGGCCATTATTGAGAACTGCAGGGGAAAAGGCTCTTCCTTATTGGCCTACGTATATATACATGTATGTGTGTGTGCCCCCTGTATGTAGCCTATCTATGTATTTATGTACCCCCCACAATTGCCAAAATATGGAGTTCTTTCCCACCCTGTGTTCCATACTGCACCAGAGTGGGCTCCAACAATATCATATAATTCACAAACTACTGTAGTAGGCTAACTTCAGATTGCACAATTAAGCATTAAATAAACCCTTTCTTGTTTGTTTTCCATGATGGCAGATTTGTTGTGCATGAATATAAGCCACATGTCAACCAAGGGTGCCAGGCTTATTGGGTTTATTTGATCAAAAATTACATTACAATTACATCAAATATTTTCACTAGTTTATTTGTACCATAAACTCAGATCATGTCTAATGTCAAACTAATTCTGTCCATATCTGTCAGCCTTCACCTAAAGATTGATATTTGCTGCACATAAAGACATACAAAATGACAGACTTTTCCATTGTGCGTTTGTAATGATTCCTGATATGTTTACAATATATGTATTATTCTGTACCAGGAAGACAAAATGAGACAAAATTAGATTAGCTACATTTGCAAAGGTCACATGGTGATACATAACCTCAAAACGATGTGCAGTGTAATCTATCTTTGAAGAAAATGAGACAGACAGGCACGCACGCACGTACACATGCACGCACGCGCGAGCGCGCACACACACACACACACACACACACACACACACACACACACACACACACACATAGATATAGATGTCAGTTGTCATAGAGTGCAGTAGCATGAATCAGAGATACAGATAAGAGTGAAGAGATACAAAAGAAGTAGCAATGTAAGAGGAGTGTAAGATAACAAAGAAAAATGAAAGAAGAGAAGAGTACGTCTGGCCTTTCCATCTGCATTTGAACTGGTCGGGTTTGCATAATGTGTGTGAACCATTAGTACTGTAGATAAAAATAGGCAAAAGATTCACGTAATAGATACATACTGTATAGGCATTGATTTGTTCAATTCTTGCCATTTAAAAAAGAAAAGATGGTGGACAGCAAAATAACAGCTGGACCTAAAACACATTTATTACAGTCTCAGCAATTAAAGCTGCAATCCATAACTTGTCCTATCTGTGATTCAAACCTTGGTCTCACGCATAACAGACCAATTTCTACTGCTCATCCAAGAGGCAGTTGCCAATTGATCAGGGGAAACAAACATTGCATTTATGAGCTTCAGGGAGTATTACTTGTCAACCAGTACGCGTCCTGACACCAGGGTCTAAATTTCTCAGTGGAAGAGTATAAGGAGACCACCTACAACCAGGGCAGATTTATACAAGGGCACCGATACAGTGGGTGCCTCGGGGCTAAAGCCCCCAGGAGAAATGACAAGATTTAAAGTATTTTTTTTTTAAAGGCAACAAATCCGGGGGGAAAAACCTGTTGTATTCATTAAAATAAGTTGCGGATTGCAGCTTTAACACTGGGGATTTTACTGTACAAGAGGCTTTGTCATATGGAGTGGAAAGCTGCATTTACAACAACATATCGTAGCAGCGTCTACACTCCACACTGCAGCGTGATCCAGGACTCGGCGTTGTTGGAGTGGATGCTGAACGCCGGGTACACGGGCTCCCTGAACACGGCCTTAAAGGTGTGCAGGTGCTCCCTGCGCCCTTTGATGCTGTGGAACGCAAGCGTCCCGCTCTCATAGTCCAGCGCCACCTCGATCCTCAGCAGCTCATTGGGCATCTCGGGCAGCCCCACGTTGGACGAGGCGTGGCACGCCGTCAGCTTCTTGTGCTTCCACTGCACTCGCCAGGAGACGCTGTTGTGTCCCAGGCGACTGTGGTCGCCGCGGCGCGGGATGGACTTGTAGCACAGGCCCAGCGACCACATGCTGTTCTCGCCCACCTCCACCACCCACACGTGCTCGCCGGCCGAGAAGCCCTGGCCACACAGCACTTGGGGCGCGCTGGCGAAGCGCTCCACGTGCACAATGTAGGACTGCTTGGTGGCGCTGAACTTGACGGTGCGCAGGTCGCTGGAGAGCACCAGGTTGGAGTGGGCCGTGAAGAGGTTGAAGGTGAGCTCCATGGGGTTGAGGAGGATCTGAAGAGATTCCAGCAGGCGGGTCAATTCGGAGTGGAAGTCCTGGGTTCGGAGGCGACCCTGGAGCCGATTGGTGTTGAGGGGGGCCTTGGACGGGATCTTGGAATGGACGGTGGCTGTGATGGCTTCTCTGATCTGGGATTCAATCAGCAGGTACCTATAGGGAGAAGAGGACAAATATGATTTGCTCAACTAAAAAAACATTTTATTTACCAGGCAACTTTGCACATACAAGCAAATTGACTTGGGTTTATTGCTTTGTACAGTGTCAGAAAGCCTTCAGCAGTGGGTATCTGGATAGTGATGTACAGTGTACATTAAATCAGTCTCATAGCCACTGTTGATTGTCTGTACATCATTCAAGTGATAGATGTTAGTTCATATTTACTGGTGATAGATTGCATAATATGATACTTATATACTTTTATTATTATTTTGTCATGTTATTTTCTATCTATTATACGTGGATGATAATAATAACTTGAATTTATATAGCGCCTTTCAAGAATCCCATGGACTCTTTACATCAAACGAACATTGATCCTGACAGAACATCAGAGCTATAATTCATATCCTCAGAACTTCTCTGTAATCAATCTATATATATATATACATATATATACATATATATATATATATATACATAAATATACATATATACATATATATATATATATACATATATATATATATATATATATATATATATATATATATATATATATATATATATATATATATATATATATATATATATATATATATTCTTGTTTTTCTTTCTTTTTTTTGTATATTGTGATCGCTAAACTGTGCATTTATTTGTATTTTATTTGTATTTCTTGGAATGGCTGTATTGTGTTTTATTTTTTATGCTGCTTTGTACCATTAGAGTTACATTCTGTACCATTTAAAAAAATAAATAAACACTTGAATTACAAAAAAAATAAAATTGATTTATACTTTGCATTGCTTTGCTTTGCTTGTTGAACAACAACATTATTGTTTTTTATTTTTTGTCTCATTCTTGAGGCAATTAATTTGATGACCAGCGGAGTCTCCGGTATAGAGACTCAATTGAGTCTCCTACTGACCAGCCACCCCGTCATCAAATTATTGGCTCAGGAATGCGACACAAACTAAAAAATCGTCATGAATTCAAGGCTTCATGGGGTGTGCAATTGATAGAAAATAAGTCTTTTTTTGGCGTGAACTACTCCTTTAACCTTGATTTGACCTCAACCGTGCAGGAAAACACATCTTTTTAAAAACCAACACAGCCTTCTGTTTACAGCAACAAAGTACCTGTGTATGAAGAGAAACTTGTCTGGCTCGGTGAGGGCCTGCTCGGCACTCTGCTGGGCCTCCACTAACTGTTGCTGCTGTTCTTCTAGTGCAGACAGACCGTTCTGCCAGCTGTCCCTCCGCTGGCCACGCTCTTCATCCAACAGCACACTCAGTCGCTCCCTGTACCTGAATACAACAATGAGGTATTTTTAATAACCAGATCATCAACACAGTTAACTGTGAGTGTTCATTTAACTCTGAGACTATAGTGTATACTATAATCAAATGGACCTGGTCCACGCGGGGCGCCTGATGGAGGGGGAGGGAACTGGTTGGAATAACGTGTTCCTTCCACGCGCTAAGTCCTACCGGGGAAACTCCCCCCTGTCAGGTGACAAGAAGGTCATATCAGTTGGCTCTCATGCACTGAAGGAGGCATGAGCTCGGCCTTGGGCTCCCGAGGCTGGTGGGGGGAGTGTAGCGCCCAGGATCACTTAGAAAATTGGCACTGGGTGAAAAAAAGGGGTTATAAAATCGTGGGATAAAAATGTATTAAAAAGAAAAAAATGTTTTCTCCTCTGTTTCTTTCTCGTAGTCTTCACAGACATGAACTGTTCAGAACATGAACCGGTTGTGCCAGGACATATAACTGAATTAGGCCCTTGCAAGAGCATAGATTGACAAAAAGGGTGACAAAAAGGATGATACATTTTTTTTTACATCAAGGTCCTCTGCCAGGTGCAAAGACAACTCAGACAGTCTATGTGACTTCTGAGACACTGAGTATGTGACAAACAGAACATAAACTCACATGCACTAATCATACACACACTGTTTGGGCACACAGTTACAGGAAATGAGACAGAGTACAGAATCACAGTTTAATCTATTTCCTTGTCAAGATTCTGAATTCTTAACTCCTCAGGTTTCATCGAACCCATCTTCAAACCAGTCCAGTGACTCTGAGTATGAACTTCTGAACTTCTTTTCAGGAGTTTGTACAAAAAAATATTCATTCCACTGATAGTTATACTTCATATTTAATTAATACAAATTGTTTGTTAACACTTAAATTAAATTAATTATTTCAGTGTATTGTCCTTGTATTTGGCCTTTGTGTCCTCAAAACATTTACAAGGCCAAAGGCCATGTTGCCATGCCCCTAAAAAGATGAAATGCCAGGCCTGCTGCTGCATGGATATATATTATTCTATTCTATTCTACTTTGTAGTTCATGTTGGTGGTTTGTTGTCTTACCATGATCACCACTCAGCTCCATTTACCAAAAGTATTACTTTCTGTGAAGTGTGATGTGTCATAATTAGGCCTATGGGTTCAAATCTGTCTCAAAAACATTGTTGCATCAATTCTCTTACATAATCTGCATAGCCTACTGACTGCACCAGCGTTTCAGGTGGATAATGTTAAGAAACACACTTTAAGGGTATTTCAAAGCATTTCTATTTAACTACAAGTGAGACCCAAAACCACAGTGCTAGCTCGTCTGATTAAATAAAGGTTAAATAAATAAAACAGGTTCAGTGTTACCTGTCCACCATGGAAGCCATGTTGTCCATCAGAGTGACGGCCCTGTTGACCAATTTGTCCCCCACGGCTTCAGACGAACCCTGGTCATCTGCTGCCCTCTGCAGGAGACTCTCTGTCATCTGCAGCCTGCAGAGCACCAGCTGTAATCCAACACAGGCAATTAACCTGTTAATGCAGGGGTCTTCAACCGGGGGTCCGGGACCCCTAGGGGCGTCCTCGGAGGTACTACAGGGGGGCCGCCAAATCTTTGTGTGATATGATTTTTTTGTTACATTAACCACTTGAACCCTAGCATCTCTATTCTGAGGAGAACATTAGGCAAAAATAGCCGATCTACAAGCTCTCTACATCCTGGTACAAATATTTGGTAGCAGTAACAGCACAAACTCTGGTTGACAGGGTTCCCCCAGGGCTCTATTTTATGTCCGCTAGTATTTCCCGCTACACCAAATCTCTTTGGCAGAAATAGCCAATCTAAAAGCTCACAGTGCGTTGCATTGCCACGGATTGTGAGCATTTAGATCTGCTATTTTCACTAAATGCTTACCCCAGAATTGGGATGCCAGGGTTCAAGTGATTAAATGAACGACAAGGAAGTAGCCTACGATCCCTGACCTAAATTCCAGCCTCTCTATTATCTTGTCAAACAAATGCCAGCAATTATTTGTTTGTTTGTAAGCCAAGAGGAACATTCCTGTCATGACAGCAGTCAGGTTGATTCCTAAGAAGTCACGTGACAAAGATGCATTTGAAACTTACTGGAATATGTTCAAGTCGGACACATTTTGAAAGTGGTTTGCCCCACAGGCACATCAAATCTAGTCATAATCATTCAAGTAAACATTTTTCCTTGGGTATTATTATTCTACAACTCTTCAATGCAGCCTGTTCCTGTCATTACAAATGGCTCACTGCCTACCTTTGTTGGCAACTTCAAAATAAAGTCCTGATGTGTAAGTAAAAGAGAGGGAATTAATTATTTTTCAATCTGTATTCTGTAAGAAAGTAGGGGCATTAAATATACAACATGTAAGCAGAGGCACATGCACACTTACTGCACATGAAAGTAATGTACTACTACACCTGTAGGTTACACTTCACAAATACCCTGGTGACCCTGGTGTCAGGTAGGACTAGCCTGGTAAACCCTCCCTCCAGAAATACCATTTGTAATTTATTTCAGGAGTGAAATCAAATGCAAATGAGATTTCAGGAGGGAGGGGGGTTTACCCTAACTCTGTGGGTTTACCAGGCTAAGGTAGGACACCTACTGGTTGACAATGACATTACAGTTATTTGAAGCGGATGGCTCAGCACCAGATTGGACACTAGTCTATTATAGCCATCTTAATTTGTAGTTTGGACGGTGCAATTTCAGCTCTCTGCCGGGAGAGGAAGACAATGGACATACAACTGACAGAGTGAAGCCTTCATTTTCTAACCCATTAAACAGGGGGCATTTCTTTCTTTCTTTTCCCCCTTTTTTTTCTTCTCCTTGGCTTCTATGTCCCAGCATGCATCTGCCTCAGGTACCTGTAAGTACCTGAGGCCACGTACCACCACAGTAACAGAGGTTGGCTGGATGAATATACTGTAGTTCTAGATTGTGTAGTTCATTAACATAGATTAACCACTTAAACCAGGGGTTTTCAACAGGTATTGTGCTTTACAATACCTTCGCCCACCAGCATCACATATTTTAAATACTCTTATGACACTGCCATTCTCGGAGTGCTTCATGAAAATAACTCTATTACGGACTTCCAGAACAACATTTCTCATTTCACACAGTGGTGCACTGACAACTATCTAGCGTTGAATGTGGACACAACAAAATAACTGGTCATTGAAACAACCCACACTGGACTTGACCCACTCCTCATTCATGGTAAAACAGTAGATCAGGTTGACAGTTTCACATATCTTGGACTCACATTGGACAATAGACTTAGGTTTGATCAACACATGACATCTATCCATACACGTTTTCAGCAAAGACATCATGTATAATCCTTAAATTAAGATCATTATCTGTTGTCTCTCATCTTCTGTTATTACTGTAAACAAGGATTATTCAAACTGTTCTGTTGTATTGTTTTTCACTTTATTGTCCATGCCTAACAAAAACAACCTTTTCAGTATTAGGTCTACCCGCATTGCTTCCAAGATTATTGGACTTCCCACACCCACACTGATATGAACAATAGAGGATATGCGCATGCTTAAAGTGAATGGCACAGCGAGTGGCAAATCGAGTGGCAAAGAAACATGCAAAATGAGTTTAACATTGTTTAATTGCATGGGCTGTCAAGGCCAGAAAGTATTTTTTTGACACTCAGTAGGCATTCCTGCATAACTTCCGGGTTTGATGATGATGTCACACGCATATCCTCTATAAGGCCATCACACGCATAGCACTTACAATAACAAATGACACCGATCATCTCCTGTATCGCTACTTCAAACTCATGCCATCTGGGCGAAGATACAGAACCTTGAAGTGGGAAAAGGTTCATTTTAGCAGGTGTTTTGTCCCCTCAGCCATTGCGCCATTAAACAAACTGCCCCGTTGGTAGGATGGTTTTCTGTGTGAAGTGGGGACCTCATGTATTGTCTTGGTGTTGTGTTGTGTGATATGTTGTTTTGTGCTATATGTTGTTGTTTTTGAACAGACTGTGAAGACAAACATCACTTTGGGGATAATAAAGATTACTATTATTATTAGTATTATTGCATGTGGTCCCGGACCATGCATTTAGTAGCCTAATGTAGAATGGTGAAGAGGATTTCTTTTGTTTTGTTTTACTTCCACGGAACAGTGCGCTAAATGATGACGCGTCAATGTTGTCAGTTACTGGGAAGTCGGAGGTCAAGAAAGTCTACAGAAAAGGGAATTAGAATCTCTAGAAGGGGAAGCATACTCAGTCATAATTATTAGGGAAATAAACAGATATAAAACTGCATTACCTTCTGTTTTCTCTACTTTGCTGTACTTTATTGTGTTGTGTTTTTTGTGTTTGTGTTTTTATTCTGTTGCCTTGCATATCACTTTGGTTGGCTTCTGTCATTTTAAATGTGCTTTATTAATAAACTTTGAGTTGAGTTGAGTTGAAATGTGCCCATATAATCGCACATGTCTGCTCACTCATACATAAGATACAAATCAGTTTAATGGAAGGATGGATAAAGTTAGAGAATGGAACCTTTTTTTGAGCTCTGGACCACTAGCATATTTCAGTTAAATAATGCCTGGGCTTGATATCATTTGTTGCACAAATTATCGTGCAGCGAATTAAATCATAGACATGATGCATAGAGATGGAATGTATAGCAAGTGTTACCAAAGCACTAATCTTAGCCCATACACAACAGTGGTCCGCAGGTTGATTCTTAATCAGGGTGGTGGTCCCTGGTTCACAATCAGTTGAAAACCCCTGACTTATTATTAGAAAGGATAAGATATTCTACCAGAGGTAATCTAACTACATTCCAAAAGAAATGGGATCCTTTCTTGACATTTTCCAAGAACTCCATCTAATCCCATGCACTTGCTGAATGACCCCCCCCCCCCTCTCTCTCTCTTCTCCTCTCTTTCTACCCCCCTCTACCTCCTTTCCTATATCTCTCTTTCTATTTGGTCTTTGTTTTCATATTATTTGTTCTCAAAAGCGAGTTTATGTGCCATGCTCTTCTTCTTAATGTTGTTATTTGAAAAAAAAAAATGCGATATCTGTTTGTTATGTTTGTTTGTTTTTTAAAGAAAAAACATTTAAGGAAGTAGGCAAGACGAATTATGATATGCTGAAGATTGAAAGTTTTAATTTCATGTATGCTTAAAACAAGCTTGATATATGCAATCATACAGAAGTGAACTGATTTTGTACCTAACTTCTAATAAAAATATTAAGAAAAAAAACCTGACTTAAACCTTATACTGTGTACTTCACTGTATGACAAATAGCTAAAATAGCAGTTCTACAAGCTCACAACCTGTCATGATGTACTGCCTTTTGAGCTTGTAGGGCTGCTATTTTTGACATTTTCTTTTTGAAAAATGAGGGCATAGGCTATACCCAAAATAGGGAAGACAGGTTGAAAGTTGCCGAGTTTAAATCAATAACAGTACCTTGTTGTGGCTCTCCAGCGCTCGCCTCATCTCCTCCTCGGCCACGTCGAAGGTGAGCACGTCATGGTGCTGGTGAGCCCCTTCTATGAAGCACGTTGCACACAGCGACGTCATGTCACTGGAACAAAAGTACTCCAGGGGCCGTCTGTGGGTGGCACAGGCCCTCATCTCCAGCACCCCGTGGGGCTCCACCATCGAGTGGGCCCGGAAAGACTCCTTCTCGTGGTGCTTCTGGAGATGCCTGTCGCACAGAGACACCTCGCACCTAACGCAGGTCTTCACCGCTTTGGCGTGCCCCTCGATGCAGTGGTCACAGGCCACCTCCGGCCGTGCCAGCCTTGCCTCTGGGAGGCCGTCTGCCCTCGCAGGGGGAGGCCCGGCGGCTTGGTAGCCCTCGACGATGCCCCGCAGCTTTGTGTTCCTCTGCAGCGTCTCGACGCCGCTGTACTCCACGCGGCACTCGGGGCAACATGGCTGGGGATCTCGGTCGCCTCCCTTGGCGAGGGATGCCTGTCGGATGCAGTCCAGGCAGTAGTTGTGACCGCAGGGCAGAATCACAGGGTCAGAGAAAAGCTGAAGGCAGATGGGACAGCTCAGCTCGTATTCTAGCAGCTGCTCTGGCTTAGAAGAAGACATGGTGTTGGGTGGACAGCGGTGCCACGATGGGTCGGCACAGAGACTTCTGTTCTTCTTGAACCTCGACATGTCTTCTTTTAGTCCCTCTTTGGCATCACCTTTCTGTCTTTCTTCTACAGACTGATAAATGCTTACCTTCCTGCGCTTTCCTCTGTTTTCAGACGTCACCACTTCTTTCCAAACGGGCACACCTTCCAGAGGGATACAGGTGAATCTAAAACAACAGACGAATACATGAACATAGTCGTAGGCTATCTTCAGACTGACAGCATAGATCAGATTATGGGCCTATCCTGATTGCAATCAGATTGGTCACAACTCGTTGTGATGCGATGCCTTGAGAACTCTAGCAATATTTTCACGGAGCAACACCATCATATGACAAAGTATAAGTTAAGAGTTACTTACGCCTATGGTGATACGTTGTTACCACAGCAACAAATGTAGATAGGTTGACGATGTCTGCAGACACAAATCCGATATGATGGCTTACAAATACAGTGGACGGTCATGCAGTCCACAAGATTGTTTTTGAGAAATGGGTTTCCCCTACAGTTTGAACAGACTCCCCACTGGCAGGAAAAGGTGTGTGTCTAGAAAGGTGAGCAGGACGGCATTCCGTTGCTACTGCTAAGCCCTCCTTCCTTCTTGCAAGGAATGCACACTGATATGCGGGCTGTAGTTTACGGTAAAAATATCCTGCACATGATCATTACTACCCATAGATCAACTCTATGTCAAGTGGAACAATGTGATAACAATCTCCCCTCGGGTAGGCCTATGAGAGGAGTGTACAATTTTAAACATTAATTGAATACTTTCTTTTTTTTTAACTCTCACAGTTAAATTAACGCTCAGGTCTTCGCAGTGTCAGATACACATATAGCTGGTAATGAAAGTCGAAGGGGTGTAAATGATGTGTTTGTAAACAAATGAAATAAAAGTGTAGTTGCAAGTTTAGTACCCTAACAATTACTATCTAGTGTTTGTTCAGTAACAGGAGTCTCTCCAGCTCTTACTGTAAGTAAACACAACATCATTGTTGTCAGAGGAGGAATGTTTGTTGATGTGTATTTTCAAATAATCTGAATCTACAAAGTAACTAGTAACTAAAGCTGTAAATAATTGCAGGGGAGTTAAAAAGTACAATATTTGTCTCTGTGATGCAGTAGATGTATAAAATGGAAATAAATGTGCCTCACATACGCGCGCGCGCGCGTGTGTGTGTGTGTGTGTGTGTGTGTGTGTGTGTGTGTGTGTGTGTGTGTGTGTGTGTGTGTGTGTGTGTGTGTGTGTGTGTGCGTGTGTGCGTGTGTGCGTGTGTGTGTGTGTGGCGTGTGTGCACGCGTGCCTGCGTACCTGCATGTGTGATACCATGCCCTAAGGTAAAAGCCCATACACTGTGTTGACTGTACACGCCATGGGGGGAACATCCATGTCCTCTCTCAACACCTCTCTGTCCCAGAAATGGGCGTGTTTGTTTACTATTTGAACAATGACTGTGGTAAGTGAATGTGGAGAGACACTTAATTAATAATAATGATAATAATGAAACAACATACAATTTATATAGCGCTTTTCTGAGTACAGCAACAAAATATAAACAAGCTATAGAAGTAAAGGGGGTATTAGGATTAGGTAGGGAATGCAAGTTTGAAAAGAGGCCTTCAGGTATGAGGTCAGTCAATATTAATGAGCCAAATGGCAGGATGGAAAGGACACAGACTTCTCAACTACTGAAAGAATGTTGTTTTAAAACTACCTTGTAAAAGAGTGACACCTGCTCTTGTGCAATAATTGCTAACTGAAATACAGTTTGTATCCACTTTTGACCCATGGATAACACCTTGTGTAACCGGAACAGTTGGAACAGTTGGTATTTCTGGGCACCTTTTGGTGAAAACAGTGGGCACTGGAGGGGCTGAATAATCTGGAACACTGGGCACCTTTCATAAAGGTGGGCATTCCACCAAAATGTGCGACCCCCTCCTTTAAAAAGTAATAATATTATATTCATTTATTTATTTACTTTGTATCAAGAGTAATATATTATATTACATATTATATTACTATATTACTTTTATTTGTTTTACTATTTTCTTTTTATTGTTCCATATTGGAACGCTATTGTTTCCATTTTTGAGTTTGGGCACGATCTGTCGTTAAAAATGAACCCCATGGAACTTTAATTCAGTCTGGTACCTGGCAGAATCTTAAAAAATCACACCCTGTGTGAAGGAAGCGGTGCCTTTGGGGCGGGGCTTAACTCATTTCAGTTCGTCCCTATTGGTGGTCTGAGTCCACTTACCAAATTTGTACTTGGTAGTATGCTGCAAACTGGAATAATGGCTGTTTAAAGCCCAGCCAATGGGCAGACAGAGGGGGCGGGGCTTAAGTAATTACAGTTTGTCCCTATTGGTGGTTTTAGTCCATGTCCAAAATTTGTACTCCGTAGCATGCTGCGAACTTGAGTTATGGCTGTTTAAAGGCCAGCCAATGGGAAGACAGAGGGGGCGGGGCTTGAGCAATTCATGCTCGGCCCGTATTGGTGGTTTAAGTCCACATACCAAATTTGGACTTGGTGGCATGCTGCAAACTGGAGTTATAGCTGTTTAAAATCCCGTGCTCATCCCGTGCTCATACGGGCGGACGTCCCTGGGGGTCCCTGGACCCCTCTTTGATAACCGGTGGCACGTGTGGCAAATGAGAGGAGAGATGGCATAGGCAATCTCCAAGTGTGTGTGTGTGTGTGTGTGTGTGTGTGTGTGTGTGTGTGTGTGTGTGTGTGTGTGTGTGTGTGTGTGTGTGTGTGTGTGTGTGTGTGTGTGTGTGTGTGTGTGTGTGTGTTTGTATGTGTTGCTTCTTTGCCGTGCTCATCCCAGGCTCATACACACAGACACACAGACACACAGACAGACACACAGACAGACACACAGACAGACACACAGACACCGAGTCAAAGCCACGTATAGAGCGGTTGGCACCGCTAAAAACACACTTAAAGGATTAAAAGTATTTAGTAAAAGCAGAAATATGTGAACATTTTCAGCTCCATTTAATTTGTGCTGTTTTGTCCTGTAATAGAGTAAAGATGTGCTTGAATTTTAGTAATAACCACTTAATTAATTTCTTGGGTCCAAAGGTTGTTTCCTTCAAAAGTTATCTCTTTTCAATTGTTTTCCATTTTCGGGTTTGGGTTCAGGATATGTTTAATAAAGGGTTAAAAAATAACCCCATGGGACATTATTTCAGCCTGTTACCTGGCAGAATCCTAAAATACACACTTCAAAGATTAAGAAAAACCAGGTGGTGGAAAAAAATCCACCCTATGGACCCCACTTTCCATCTATACTGCTATGCCTCATGCAAATTGGGAAACTGATGGGCTTCGGGAAAATTATGAACAGTAGCTAGACATTATGACCAAGGCAGTAAAACATTAACCTGGCTCCGCCAGATGGAAGAAGCTTGCTTCACACACACATTTGTTTCACAGGAACCTGGTTACTCAATACCGCCCCTATCTGGCGGAGTCAGGTTAGTAAAACATCTCTTCATGCAAGAGTCGTGTTTAGTATATCATTGCTGAGCCAGCAGTGGTCAGAAAATATCATTGGCCATGCCAGGTTCAAATTTGGAAGCTGGTATGCTTTCAGTAGAATGATGAACAGATGCTAGAGATGGAGCTCTTTCTCTTCACGATTTTAAGTTCCTGAAACATCTACATCTCCCATACAAGTTGCAAAGTTGAATTCAGCCATTTAAACAGTTTTTACATGCATTGGGGGTATAGTGGATAGCATAGCTATTTTTCTGTTTTTTTGTACTTTCCTCTTTCCTACAAATGTCTGCACAACACTTGAATTGGTGCTTTAGTGGCTAATATAGCTCCTTCCAAGCATGTGATAGGACTCATCTGACAACGATAAGACAACCTATGAGAGAGGTCGAGAACCTTACACGATAGGACCAGGAGGACAGCCTGGAACCATTGTGCCTGTGTGTGTGTGTGTGTGTGTGTGTGTGTGTGTGTGTGTGTGTGCGTGTGTTTTTGCTACTGCATGAGGACTTGCGACAGACTGCACACCAACGGCATGGGGACACCAATCGGCGTGGGGACACAAATGCGGGTCCCCATTAGGTTTATCACTTAAATCGATCGAAAAAGCTTCGCTGATATGTCTAGTGTTAATGTCTTTCTTTGTCCCACACATACCAAAACTATGTTATGTGTGTTAAAAGAGTGTAAAAATGTCTCCCTCTAGAGACTACAATCGGTAATTCCAGAAGGGTGTTAGGGTGTGATGTTGAGCAAGACTTCTGAGTCTCCATTGGCCTAGAGGCCTAGCCAATCATAATACGATCTGGTGACACGTGCACGTCACGTCTCACTCAGCCACCCACCAATCACATTTCACGTTGGTTCACGTATCAGGAAATAGTGACAAGAAGACGTCAACATCAATGCATTCTTGCATTGCAACGCTCTCTCTCATGGGTCTGGTTGAACGAGCATAAACAACAAGCGGACGGACGATGCGGAGGGCTCGATTTTACGATATAAAGGTATGTTTTCAAACGTGTGTACATAAAACAGTTGATGATGACACAAATGATGAAATAAGTTGGCTTTTTTTTCTCTAGCCCTGGTCCAGAGCGTTAGTGAGTTACATGGAATGTAATGTAATGGAGCTAATTAATGCTAACGCTAACGTTAAATGCTAAGGTAGCTAACGCTATGCTAAGGTAGTGCACTAACGTGCACGCGCACTCCCTCTGTGTTTGCATGCAAACGCATTTCATTTGTGTCTAAAAGTGATTATATATTTTTAGTTAGAGGCTGTATTTACATGAACTTCGCATGTGTGGTGGAAAAAGTACTCACATGTTTTACTAAAACTATAAAATAATATAAATAAATAAATAAAAAATAATAAAATAATAAAAAAGTAAAATAATCAATACTGTAATCTAGAAATACTCTGTTACAAGTAAAAGTCCGGAATTAAAAATGTATACAAATATATTGTATTGAAAATAGCAGATCTACTAGCTGTGAGCTTGTAGATCGTCTATTTTCAAATGACTGTAATGCAGGGGTCTTCAACAGGGGGTCCGGGACCCCTAGGGGGTGCTCAGAGTTACTACAGGGGGTCCGCCAAAACTTTGTGTGCTATTATTATTTTTCTACATTAACCACATGAACCTTAGCATCCCTTTTCTGAGGAGAACTTTAGCCAAAAATAGCAGATCTACAAGCTCACTGAGCTGGTAGATCCGCTATTTTTGGCAAAGATGTAGAGGTGTAGAGTGTCAAAAGAGCAGACTAGGTAAACAAAAAAGTTTAATCTGAAACACAATTTTATACAATTATAGAGGGGGTCCCTGCTTCATCTTTCTCTCAGCTAGGGGGTCCTTGGCCTGAAAACGTTGAAGACCAGTGTTGCCATGTCAGTTTATTATAAGTGGCTTGTTTCCTTAAAGTCTCTTGTAAATGTGTGTATAATGGCGTTTTGGGGGCTTGTAGATCTAAAAGCTGAGAACGTGTTGCAATGTGAGCTTGTAGATCGGCTATTTTCAAATAGCCGATGTATACATAGGTTTAAAGTGCTCATGTGGCCTTTGTTTTGGGCATCTTTTCATAGACCTGGTTGCGTGTTTCTCTCACAAAACCTGGCAACACTGAGCAATGGAAATGTAAAACATTGGCTTTGAAATGTGTCTGGTCGATGAGTCTTTGCAATGCCCTCTTCCCCTCCCCCCCCCCTGCAGTCTTCACGTTGTTAGCAAACTGCAGCCTGGAAGCACAGGTGTCACTAATGATGCTAATTAGGGGTAGACGATCTGTGCTGTTGAATTCAAGGGACAAGCTTGCAACTTCATTGAAGCTGTACTGGTGAATTTGATTACAGGTAAAATAAACCTTTGGCAAACTGTTTTGTAATGTTTTATTTATAATTCAGTTCATAAGAAATGCTGCTACAAGTGGGAGCTAATTATAATGCTGCATTTGATAGAACAAAACAGGACTTATAGGCCTATTGTTTATCATTTAAAACAGGGGTCTTCAACAGAGGGTCCGGGACCCCTAGGGCAGTGATTCTCAAACTTTTTCATGTCAAGGACCCCCAAAATGATATGTATTTGGCCGCGGACCCCCATCTCAAAATCTTTTGTTCCAGGGACCCCCAGAAGCAAAGATTTTAGTTAAAAATGTTCTCTTTAAAATATATATATTCAAAGATTTGCCCACATTTTCATGATTTTTCAATGCTTGTATATCTGCTATTTTTGAATAGCCAAAGTATAAAAGGTCATAATTATTCTGATGCTATATTTACACATTTTGCTGGGTACCCCCTGGAACCCCCTCAAGTACCCCTGGGGGTCCCCGGACCCCACTTTGAGAACCAATGCCCTAGGGGGTCCTCAAAGTTACTCCAGGGGGTCCGCCAAATCTGTGTGATAAGATTTTTTTTTTTTTACCTAACCACTTGAACCATGACCACTTGAACCATGACTTTTCTGAGGAGAACCTAAGCCAAAACTAGCAGATCTACAAGCTCACAACACAGCGTTGTGAGCTTGTAGATCGGCTATTTTTAACCAGAATCGGCCGATCCCTAATAACAATGAAGGCTGTTCCAATGTGGTGAAACAGTCAGTGTGTTATGTGCATTGTGTACTCTGCTGCCAGTGGGTCTCAAAAGTGTGGTTCAGTTGCCCTCATGGTTCCTTGAGGGGGTTCCAAATGGCCCCTTACGGCAGTGGTTCTCAAACTTTTTCATGTCAAGGACCCCCAAATCGACACTTATTAGCCCGCGGACCCCCATTTCAAAAGATAAGCCAGGGACCCCCCATAAGAGAAGATTTTCACGGCTCTAGCAGTGATTCTCAAACCATTTTAATCTCAAGGACCCCCAGGTTGACTTGCGTTAGGGCTACAGACCCCCATTTAATGGCATTTATACCTCTGGGACCCCAATTTATATTGTACAATTAATGTTAATTTAACTCTGAGAGTGTACAAATGGAACCAAATGAACCCGTTAGGGTCCATTTGGTTCCATTTGTACACTCTCAGAGTTACAGACCCATAAGGGTCCATTTGGTCCCTGTCCATCATTTAGCTGGGGACCCCCTGGAACCCCCTCAAGTACCCCTGGGGGTCCCCGGACCCCACTTTGAGAACCAACGCCTTAAGGGTGTGTAACTCTCAGTGTACAAATCGGACTAAGACAAAGATGTTATTCCATATTGAGTCTGACCTCCCTCGTTTTCTCACAGGCTCAACAAAAGAAGTGACATCCGTCATGGCCCTGGTGAAAACAGTCATGCCGTCCTCCAGCTTCCAGGTAACTGATTATTTAGCATCGCAATAGCTTTAGTTTTTAAAAGTGTTAAATGTTGCGAAAAAACAGTACTTGAAAAATATATAGGCCTATATACAGTATGTGAATGCCTCGCTATGCGAACAGCTTGCTATTATTGCTAGCCTTGCCTTGCACAAAGCTGTGTTGTGGAGATGAGCGCATTGTAATATGAGGCCAGTCCCAAAATGATTGATTATGCAATGGGATATGCAGGCTTTTTATGTGATTCAAGCGGTGCTTTAAAGTCGAAGTTGGCAAAAAGAAGGCGGTGACTAGTAGTTTTGACTGTTGTGTCTTCCAGGATTTTGTTGTTGGTGATTTAGTGCTGGCGCGATGGACAGACTGTCACGACTACCCTGCCACAATCAAATCAGTCGAGAAAGGTTTGAATCACTGAAACACATTTTCATCAAGACAGTAACTAGACATGGTATTTGTTATAAATGGACATGTCCATGTTTCTGAAGCCCTCTTCTGTTTTTTGACAGCCGGGAGGTACACGGTGCTTTTTGAAGATGGGGTGGTCCACTGTGTAAAGACCATACATTTAAAGTCCACGCCCGTGGCGAACAGCACCTTGATAAAGGAGGTTGCACCTGGCCTGCAGGTAACCATTTGTGACCATATGTAGATTGTGGTTACAGATCTCTCTCAATAGGTTTTTCCTGCTTTGATAGTAGGCCTCTTCATGCATGTCCTGTCTGTACTGTCTCCAGTCTGAGCCAGTGTTGTGATCTAAACTCTGGTCTCCCTTGTTCCTTCCCTGCCCAGCTTCAGACCGTGCCCAAGGTGTTGGGTGTCCAGTCCCAACCCATGAGAGAGAAGCGGCAGCGAGCGAGTATCTTCCCCGGCGAGGCTCTGCCCCCCAAGAAGTCTCGGTAGGTCCAGGTTAACTCATTGACACCTGAAGCCGATTCTACATGTCTCCTAAATCTCCACAGTATTCTGAAAAACGTATGTTTCTATATGGGTGGTGCTCAATCTATTTCCTGTCAAGGACCCCCAAAATGATATGTATTTGTCCGCGGACCACCATCTCAAAGTCTTTTGTTCCAGGGACCCCCAGAAGCAAAGAATAGTTACAAATGTCCGCTTTAAATGATATATATTCAAAGATTTGCACACATTTTCACGATCTTTCAAAAATAGCAGATCTACAAGGTCATAGCGTGGCACTCGGTGCCGCGCTATGAGCTTGTAGATCTGCTATTTTTGAATAGCCCAAAGTGTAAAAATATGCTGTTTAGCTAAAATCAAGAAATGACACAGATCCAGGTCTTAATGGTTTAAGTGGAAGATGACTTGACAGTATTGTGTGTCATGCTTTGCAGTAGCAAGAGAGGGGTGAAGAAGACTTCGACGCTAGCCTCCCCGATGCCAACCGAGTCCATGTCCACGCCCGTGGCGAACAGCACCTTGATAAAGGAGGTTGCACCTGGCCTGCAGGTAACCATTTGTGACCATATGTAGATTGTGGTTACAGATCTCTCTCAATAGGTTTTTCCTGCTTTGATAGTAGGCCTCTTCATGCATGTCCTGTCTGTACTGTCTCCAGTCTGAGCCAGTGTTGTGATCTAAACTCTGGTCTCCCTTGTTCCTTCCCTGCCCAGCTTCAGACCGTGCCCAAGGTGTTGGGTGTCCAGTCCCAACCCATGAGAGAGAAGCGGCAGCGAGCGAGTATCTTCCCCGGCGAGGCTCTGCCCCCCAAGAAGTCTCGGTAGGTCCAGGTTAACTCATTGACACCTGAAGCCGATTTTACATGTCTCCTAAATCTCCACAGTATTCTGAAAAACGTATGTTTCTATATGGGTGGTGCTCAATCTATTTCCTGTCAAGGACCCCCAAAATGATATGTATTTGTCCGCGGACCACCATCTCAAAGTCTTTTGTTCCAGGGACCCGCAGAAGCAAAGAATAGAGTTACAAATGTCCGCTTTAAATGATATATATTCAAAGATTTGCACACATTTCAAGATTTTTCAAAAATAGCAGATCTACAAGCTCATAGCGCAGCACTCGGTGCCGCACTATGAGCTTGTAGATCTGCTATTTTTGAATAGCCAAAGTGTAAAAATAATGCTTTTTAGCTAAAATCAAGAAATTACACACATCCCGGTCTTAATGGTTTAAGTGGAAGATGACTTGACAGTATTGTGTGTCATGCTTTGCAGTAGCAAGAGAGGGGTGAAGAAGACTTCGACGCTAGCCTCCCCGATGCCAACCGAGTCCATGTCCACGCCCGTGGCGAACAGCACCTTGATAAAGAAGGAGGTTGCACCTTCCCGCCTGCAGGTAACCATTTGTGACCATATGTAGATTGTGGTTATAGATCAATAGGTTTTTCCGTCTTTGATATTATGCCTCCTCATCCATGTCCTGTCTGTACTGTCTCCAGTCTGAGCCAGTGTTGTGATCTAAACTCTGGTCTCCCTTGTTCCCTCCCTGCCCAGCTTCAGACCGTGCCCAAGGTGTTGGGTGTCCAGTCCCAACCCATGAGAGAGAAGCGGCAGCGAGCGAGTATCTTCCCCGGCGACGCTCTGCCCCCCAAGAAGTCTCGGTAGGTCCAGGTTAACTCATTGACACCTGAAGCCGATTCTACATGTCTCCTAAATCTCCACAGTATTCTGAAAAACGTATGTTTCTATATGGGTGGTGCTCAATCTATTTCCTGTCAAGGACCCCCAAAATGATATGTATTTGTCCGCGGACCACCATCTCAAAGTCTTTTGTTCCAGGGACCCGCAGAAGCAAAGAATAGAGTTACAAATGTCCGCTTTAAATGATATATATTCAAAGATTTGCACACATTTCAAGATTTTTCAAAAATAGCAGATCTACAAGCTCATAGCGCAGCACTCGGTGCCGCACTATGAGCTTGTAGATCTGCTATTTTTGAATAGCCAAAGTGTAAAAATAATGCTTTTTAGCTAAAATCAAGAAATTACACACATCCCGGTCTTAATGGTTTAAGTGGAAGATGACTTGACAGTATTGTGTGTCATGCTTTGCAGTAGCAAGAGAGGGGTGAAGAAGACTTCGACGCTAGCCTCCCCGATGCCAACCGAGTCCATGTCCACGCCCGTGGCGAACAGCACCTTGATAAAGAAGGAGGTTGCACCTTCCCGCCTGCAGGTAACCATTTGTGACCATATGTAGATTGTGGTTATAGATCAATAGGTTTTTCCGTCTTTGATATTATACCTCCTCATGCATGTCCTGTCTGTTCTGCCTCCAGTCTGAGCCAGTGTTGTGATCTAAACTCTGGTCTCCCTTGTTCCCTCCCTGCCCAGCTCCAGACCGTGCCCAAAGTGTTGGGTGTTCCGTCCCAACCCGTGAGAGAGAAGCGGCAGCGAGGGCGTATCTGCCCCGGCGAGGCTCTGCCCCCCAAGAAGTCTCGGTAGGTCCAGGTTAACTCATTGACACCTGCAGCCGATTCTCTTGTCTCCTAAATCTCAACAGTATTCTGAAAAACTTATGTTTCTATATCAGTGGTGCTCAATCTTTTTCAAAAACTTTGGGTCATTTTATCGTCTACTGCTTTTGTGAACCCCCCAGGCCGTTTTTAAGTTGCTTGATTCATTATATGATAAGAACCACTTATCGGCAACTTAAAAACGGTCTGGGGGGCTGACAAAAGCCTGAGTAGAGTGATATCCCTTTAATCCCAACTTTTACCATTACAAACCTGAAACCTCCCTCTAGATGATGTAATACAGAATTAGTTCTCTTGAGTTTCTGCCCCATTTTTTTTGTGTGTGTGTATCAGACCATGTCATAGATTCCTCACTCTCCGGTTGAATTACAAGAATCATAACAAAATATACTTTAGAAAGTTACTGTGTCAACATGGCTTATTGCTCCTTTAATGGGAAGATGACTGATAGTATTGTGTCCTGCCTCTGCAGAAAGGAGAAGGTGAAGGAACCCATGTCTTATGCTCTGGAGTCCTCACAGAACCTGTCTCCTGCTGCCCTGCTTGTTTCACCTGTCGCTGCTCTGGAGTCCTCACAGAACCTGTCTCCTACTGCCCTGCTTGTTTCACCTGTCGCTGCTCTGGAGTCCTCACAGAACCTGTCTCCTGCTGCCCTGCTTGTTTCACCTGTCGCTGCTCTGGAGTCCTCACAGAACCTGTCTCCTGCTGCCCTGCTTGTTTCACCTGTCGCTGCTCTGGAGTCCTCACAGAACCTGTCTCCTGCTGCCCTGCTTGTTTCACCTGTCGCTGCTCTGGAGTCCTCACAGAACCTGTCTCCTGCTGCCCTGCTTGTTTCACCTGTCGCTGCTCTGGAGTCCTCACAGAACCTGTCTCCTGCTGCCCTGCTTGTTTCACCTGTCGCTGCTCTGGAGTCCTCACAGAACCTGTCTCCTGCTGCCCTGCTTGTTTCACCTGTCGCTGCTCTGGAGTCCTCACAGAACCTGTCTCCTGCTGCCCTGCTTGTTTCACCTGTCGCTGCTCTGGAGTCCTCACAGAACCTGTCTCCTGCTGCCCTGCTTGTTTCACCTGTCGCTGCTCTGGAGTCCTCACAGAACCTGTCTCCTGCTGCCCTGCTTGTTTCACCTGTCGCTGCTCTGGAGTCCTCACAGAACCTGTCTCCTGCTGCCCTGCTTGTTTCACCTGTCGCTGCTCTGGAGTCCTCACAGAACCTGTCTCCTGCTGCCCTGCTTGTTTCACCTGTCGCTGCTCTGGAGTCCTCACAGAACCTGTCTCCTGCTGCCCTGCTTGTTTCACCTGTCGCTGCTCTGGAGTCCTCACAGAACCTGTCTCCTGCTGCCCTGCTTGTTTCACCTGTCGCTGCTCTGGAGTCCTCACAGAACCTGTCTCCTGCTGCCCTGCTTGTTTCACCTGTCGCTGCTCTGGAGTCCTCACAGAACCTGTCTCCTGCTGCCCTGCTTGTTTCACCTGTCGCTGCTCTGGAGTCCTCACAGAACCTGTCTCCTGCTGCCCTGCTTGTTTCACCTGTCGCTGCTCTGGAGTCCTCGCAGAACAGCTTTAACACGCGGACCCAAGATGTATCAGATGACCATTTGGACTCTTGTGATGACAGTGATATCAGTTCGGACTCGACTGACTTGTCTCTTGATGACAGAACATATCAACCTTGCAATGAAAGTTCAGATGACAGTGATCCGATGGAGGACACAGAGGAGGACACAGAGGAACAAGCCCAACTTCCAAAAGACACAACAAACGTGACAGACACACATATTAGCAAGACACACAATGGCAATGACTTGAGAAGTGAACCGGCTCCCCTACACTCACCACTTCAAATTGTCAGCGGCATTCGTACAAGTGCCAAAAGTGCCTCAGTGTCCATTCCTGCTGTCGGCAAGAAAGAAGATGGCTCTCGGAAGTACAACAAGAAGCAGTTCTGTCTGTTTTGTGGGTTGCCCGTCGCAAAAATGGCAAGGCATTTGGAGAGTGTTCACAGCAAGGAGAGCGAGGTAGCAAAGGCACTCAGTTTTACAAAGGGTTCAAAACAAAGGCGAGCGCATTTAGAACAACTCCGAAACCGAGGTAACTTTGCACATAATGCTGAAGTTTTGGAAACGGGCGCAGGGACACTGGTGGCATGCAAGCAGCCAAAGACGGATTCCAGAGGGCAAGATTACATGCACTGTGTCCACTGCCAAGGATTATACACAAAAAGTGCACTGTGGAGACACATAAAGAACTGTAAATTTAAACCAGACAGTGACAATCCCAAACCAGGAAAAACCAGAGTTATAGCCCTCTGTACCTTTGCCCAACCCATACCCCGGGGGGTGTCCAAGGATGTCTGGGGAGTTTTCAGCAAAATGAACCAGGATGACATTGCAGACGCAGTCAAGAACGACTGGTGCATTATGGAGTATGCAAAGTTCCTCTACAACAAGCACGGATCTGAAACTGCAAAGCATGAATACATCCGTCAAAAGTTGAGGGAGATGGGTAGACTTCTTATTTATGGTAGTGAGGTCACACCACTGAAGACTATCAAGGAATATGTCATGCCAAGGAACTTCCAGCTCACAGTCAAGGCAGTGAAACACGCTGCACGAACCAAAACAAGACACGGCTATGCTGTATCACTTCCACTGAAACTTGGATATAGCCTCAAGAGAATGTCTATGCTCCTGGAGAGTCATGCGCTAATGGAAGGGGACAAGAAGGCAGCAGAAGAAGCAAGCACCTTTCGAAAGATATACGACATGAAATGGTGTGAGCTAGTGTCAGGGGATTGTCAGAAGACACTAACTGAGGCCAGGTGGAATGCCCCTATGCTCCTGCCTCTGACAGAGGATGTAAAAAAAATACATAATTACCTTGAGGCCAAGCAGGAGCAGTACTCTGAGGACCTGAAGGCCACTGTGTCAACTGAGACATGGAAGATGCTGTCCAAGGTCACTCAAACGCTGATCCTACTGTTCAACAGGCGCAGACAAGGAGAGATGTCGAAAATGCCACTTTCTGCATTCTTGGCAAGAGTAAGGTCATCAAGTCACGAGGATATCAATTATGCCCTATCGGAGCTGGAGATCAAACTCTGCAGCCATTTCACAAGGATAGAGCTGAGAGGAAAGGGCGGCAGGATGGTGCCCATTCTCTTGAGTCCGTCAATGGTGGAGTCACTTGTCCAGCTGTGTGACACCAGAGAGCAATGTCAAATCCGCGAAAACAACCCCTACCTGTTTGCCATACCAAACGCAATGTCATTCTTTCGAGGGTCTGATCTCCTCAGACAATTTGCACATCAGTGTGACCTAAGGCACCCAGAGGCAATGACGTCTACTAAATTAAGGAAACAGTTGGCAACCCTGTCCACAGTGTTGAACCTGAAGAACACAGAGTCTGACCAGCTGGCTGACTTTATGGGCCACAATATGAGAGTCCATGACAAGTTTTACAAGTTACCTGAGGGCACCCTTCAGCTTGCCAAGGTGAGCAAGATCCTGATGGCCATGGAGCAGGGACGGGTTGGGGATTTTCAAGGAAAGAACCTGGACGAGATCCACATTGATCCAAGGGGTAAGGAGTATCCTGCTTTATTAAGTCTGGCTTAGTCCGCCATACTGAACTATCACAATTATTTTTAACTCTGTATCACAGCTTTACCTTTATCAAATTACAACATCCTATACACAAAGTGCCTTGTCTACAACATATAAAAGTGAAAACTATGGTAATTTTATAAACACAGCAGCAGTTTCAAGTTCAGTTTGACTTATGTTGCAACTATTTCAAGAATTAACAAACATTGACTGCCTGTCCAGCAACTATTATTTTTGGGAGCTTTAAATGAGCATGCCATTGTTAACATTTTATGACTACATGTTTTTAAAGCAGCGCTGTATTTTATACCATCTTTTTAGAAACTGCCTATTTCGAGGAGTTGGTGGAAGGACAAGCAGAGGACATGTGTGAGGAGGTCATGGAAGGTATGTTCTTTCATGTATCTATTTTTACAGCTCCCCAGCAGCTAGGAGCCAACCCTTTATCGATGTTCTCGGCCCATGTATCCTAGTACATCTCCATGGCCATTTGAAATTGACTCTAAAACATATTACAGATAGAGAGACAGCAGACACTACAGATAGAGAGACAGCAGACACACAACCATATCTCCAGCACCGCTACATACAGAATAATGTTCCTCTTGTCATTCAATAGGCGGTGATTCGGAGCTTGAAGGAGAGACTCATTCAGCTGGACATGGACAGACAGAGCCAACGAGAGGTAAGGATATTGGACAGTACAGGGTTTCCCCTATATTTCCAGCACCGCTACATACAGAATAATGTTCCACTTGTCATTCAATAGGCGGTGATTCGGAGCTTGAAGGAGAGACTCATTCAGCTGGACATGGACAGACAGAGCCAACGAGAGGTAAGGATATTGGACAGTACAGGGTTTGTAAGTAAGAGGCTTTGTCGGTCGGTGTGTGGCATGTCATCTCCCACCAGAGTAACTCCAATTTGCACTAAATTGGATGGAGATGTGTAACATAGTAGGAGAATTAATGCCTGTAGCTTACTTAGCCTACATGTGGCACTTTAGCCTACCTGTGGTACTTTACCGAATAATGTTCTTGTCATTCAACAGTTGCTAAACGGAGTGCGTCGGCGCCAAATAATGGAGGGACCCATTCTGCAGGAGATGGACATACAGAGCCAAAAAGAGGTAAGGATATTGGACAGTACATTGTGTTTTTTTGCCTGACCCCGGGGCTGGCATACAAGAGGCTTTGTCAGTCAGTCGATCTGTCATGTCCCTCAAGGTTAACTGTGGTTTGAGATGTGTAGCATGGTAAGAGTCTCTTTGACCCCGATAGATTCATAGGTGGTGCTATAGCAACTGATTGAAAAACTAAATGCACAGTTCTGCAGAAACAACAACAACTTGGATTCACATCATATTTGGTGGACATTATTTTCCCTTCTCACCACCCTGCATCGGACAGCTGCTGGCTGTGGTTGGTGTAGCCTACACCTGATTCTCAACATGCCTGTACAAGACTATTATTGTTGCCAGACCCAAGGGGTGGGGCTTACATGAGGCTTTGTACCTGTTTTCTCCATACATGGGCATGCCCCCTTTGCCCTTAGGCCCCAGCCATGAAAGTATGTCCCCTTCCGTCCATACATGGGCATGTTTTGTACCTGTTTTCTCCATACATGGGCATGCCCCCTTTGCCCTTAGGCCCCAGCCATAAAAGTCTGTCCCCCTTTCGTCCATACATGGGCATACACCGTGACGTAGTGCTGGGTCTAGCAGAACCAGGTCTCCTGGTCTTATCCATGTTCAACTCACACTCTTATTTTATAGCTTTATTATTGTTGTTGGTGATGAGCAGGCGGGGACTTGTTATCCCTGTGGGCGACTCCAAAGTTCAACGTTACTTTAGCTGACTGGAAATTGGTTTCTGGGTATTAAAAAAAATAATACTTATACTCACCTGGTACCCTGAATCAAAGTGATACTCACCTGTTAACCTGGGAATTAAGATGCATACGTTCTAATTACCTGGAAAAAGAAAAAAGTGTTGATTATCTAATATCCACAGTAGAAGGTGTTATGGTGTCCCCAGAAAGATGGCAATACTTGAGAGTGTTAAGGTGTTCCCCAGAAAGATGGTAATATCTGAAAGAGTGTTATGGTGTCCCTAGAAAGAAAGTTAGATCTGAAAGTGTGTTATGGTGTCCCCAGAAAGACAGTTATTTCTGAACGTGTGTTATGGCGACTCCATAGTTCAACGTTACTTTGTTGCTCTAAATTATACTTACCTGACTGGAAATTGGTTTCTGGGTATAAAAAAAAAAAAAATACTGATACTCACCTGTTAACCTGGGAATTAAGATGCATACGTTCTAATTACCTGGAAAAAGAAAAAAGTGTTGATTATCTAATATCCACAGTAGAAGGGGGCTGTGAATTTATTTAATATATTGCAAATACTTACCGCCATACACCTGAAACACAAGAAATAAATCTAACTAAACATAATCATATTTTAAAAAATAACATAAAGAACTCAGGGCCCTGCCTTTATCGATAAGTAGAGGGGCAGTGATGCGCTCCAAAACATTCAGAACTTGTGCAGTATAGAAATGAAACGTGACTAAAATGGCCAATCAAAACATGCCGTATCTACATCCAGTGGTAGAAATAAATGTAGATTTTAGTGAACTCCTCCAAAAGAAGAGTTCCTAAGACGATGACATCAGACTAAGACTAATCTGTTTTTTTTTTGTTTTTGTTTTTTTAGCTCGGAAAGAATCAAATAGGACGAAATGGGGACCGGAAGAAAAGGCAGCTGTGGAGAGACACCTAAAGCAGCACATACTGACTTGTAGGGTCCCAGACAAAAGAGCCTGTGAAAAATGTCTCGAATCGGAGCCAGCCCTTGAAAAGAGACATTGGAAAGCTATAAAATTTTATGTTAATAATCAAATTGCAGCTTTAAAGAAGAAGATGTCTCGTTAAGACAGTACGTAGTACTGTAGTAGTACTCCCTCTACATTAACATTGGCCAAGTTGAAGATGTGCACTTAATGTTTTGACACAGTTTGTGTATTTTCTGTAAATTTTAGCTGCATTTACTGCCTATTGGGATTCAGCCCACCGTTTTTTACATCTCTGGGACCTCAAACTTCACTGTAAAATACCCAGTAAAACAACGGAAGAGCGTTTATTGGCCTTAGATACTCAGAGTAGCAACAAGAGAAACTTCATATCAAGACTTATTGGGTAATTGCACATTCTGTTCTAAATGTTCCTGTTTTTGTAGTTGTCTAAATCAGTGGTTTTCAACCAGTGGCCCGGGGACCACCAGTGGTCCTTGAGGGAGTACCAGGGGGTCCCCAGCTAAATTATTTAACATAGCGTCACAATCATTTTTAACCACTGGACATGGACTCGGTTGGCATCGGGGAGGCTAGCGTCCAAGTCTTCTTCACCCCTCTCTTGCTACTGCAAAGCATGACACACAATACTGTCAAGTCATCTTCCACTTAAACCATTAAGACCTGGATCTGTGTCATTTCTTGATTTTAGCTAAAAAGCATTATTTTTACACTTTGGCTATTCAAAAATAGCAGATCTACAAGCTCATAGTGCGGCACCGAGTGCTGCGCTATGAGCTTGTAGATCTGCTATTTTTGAAAAATCTTGAAATCTGTGCATATCTTTGAATATATATCATTTAAAGCGGACATTTGTAAGTCTATACTTTGCTTCTGGGGGTTCCTGGAACAAAAGACTTTCAGATGGGGGTCCGCGGCCGAATGTATATCAATTTAGGGGTCCTTGGCATGAAAAGGGTTGAAAACCACTGGTCTAAATGACCCACAATTGTGTGACACCTGACCCGAAAGCAAAAATGTCACGCCTGTGAATAAAACTCAGTAATACCTGAAAGAGTGTTCCGTGTCTGTTGTTAAATACAATGTGTTAAGGTGTTCCCCAGAAAGATAGTAATATCTGAAAGAGTGTTAAGGTGTTCCTCATAAAGATAGTAATATCTGAAAGAGTGTTATGGTGGTGTCCCCTGAAAGATGGTAATATCTGAGAGTGTTAAGGTGTTCCCCAGAAAGATGGTAATATCTGAAAGAGTGTTATGATGTCCCCAGAAAGATAGTTACATCTGAAAGTATATTATGGTGTCCCCTAAAAGATAGTTAGATCTGAGAGTGTGTTATGTTGTCCCCAGAAAGATAGTTAATTCTGAAAGTATATTATGGTGTCCCCTAAAAGATAGTTAGATCTGAAAGTGTGTCATGGTGCCCCCAGAAAGATAGCAATACCTGAGAGTCCCCTCATGGGCTGACCCAGTCTGGTCTGGGACAAAAAGTATTGAATTTTGCTAATTTGAAGTCATATTCTGGTTCCTGATTTTTTTATGATCATGCCTGATTTTTCTCAGAGGCGTAGGATGTCTAGAAAGGGGTGTACTCGCATGGGAGGTCCTTGTCATGTGTCCCCAAATGGTACTATAAACAAGTCTGTGTGTGTGTGTGTGTGTGTGTGTGTGTGTGTGTGTGTGTGTGTGTGTGTGTGTGTGTGTGTGTGTGTGTGTGTGTGTGTGTGTGTGTGTGTGTGTGTGTGTGTGTGTGTGGCACAGAAAGAGAGGGAGAGAGGGAAGGAGAGGAGACAAAGATGGACTAGGTGGTTTTTGTCAACTATGCCAAGCAAAAGTATTGATCACAATAATGTAGGCTATCTATAATATGGACAACAGACAAAACAACTGAACATTTAATAAACTACCTACCTGTTCATTTGATGTGACACAACCGCTGTCCGGTAGTAGCTAGTTTGTTGTATTCTGCTGGATATGTGCAAATCCAGGCATGGGGAGGGGCGGGGGAGAGAGGTGCCTCTTGACATTTGACCCAAAGCTGCTTAATGTCCATTCTAGTGTTACATCAGATGTGCACTGCAGCAGCAGTACATCGTTACTATATTAAGTATAAAGTCGGATATTTGGGGACATTTCAAGTTTCTGCCTATGCAACCTGTTAGGCAACAGTTGATCTTTGTCCAAATAGATGAAGTTTAAAAGAAGCCGACTTGTTACATACAGAATCAAACCACTGCAAAGGGATGGGGTATGGGGCTGCAATAATTGCCAATAGTTACCAGACACGCTTTACTGCATGACTTATATTTAGAGAACTCATTGCTCACACTTAAGTTCAAATTTGACTTTGCAAACCATAGGGGTCAGTCAGGCATATTGTAATCTCTCCAATCATGATCATATATTTTCAACCTCAGCCTGGTGCATTCATTGATGTGGCCCGGTAGAAAGTCCCCAGAACATGATCACCCAGTCACAGGCTCTCATTAAAGCCAAAGTGCTAACCCATTAGCTAACATGGTAGCATGTGGAAGCACTCAAGGCTACTCCCCTCTGAAGACCACCAAACCGCTACGGAGAACAGCAATTACATCGAAAGAGATAATCAAAGTGAAGAAGGGAAGCAGTGAAGCAGACATGGACTCTCAGTGTGGTATCTTTGTTCTGCGGTGTGTTTGTGAGCATATAAGTGAATACATGCACGTGTGTTATGCCAGCTTTACAGATATATCGTTGATGGGTGTCATGTGCAGATGTGCATTTTGCTCAAAAGAAGTGCATGGAATTTAATAAATAGGCACAGGAGCTTCAATGGAGAATATAATAGGCATGTATCGTTGCTGTCGTCCGGGAAACGTGTATCTCCATCTATTAATGCCCTATTTAAACTTAATCATTATGACAGTTGTGACGCCTCCCGACTTTGTATCTGCCTGTCTGGGGCTGGCACTTTCCCAGTCGGATTGGCAGAGTGGGGCAGGTGGTCATCCACTGGGCCTCACCTGGGGGTAATTAGGGGAAACTTACATCTCACTCTCTTCTTCTCCTCCAGTGAACAGGTTGTTTGGGTCCTGCTCTATTTTCAGTTATAAAATACATTCACACAACATTGTTATTTATGTTCAGTTTTGTTTCATTTATGGCATTTAATTTGAAATAAATACATGTTTTGCTTTTTACCTTGTACTTGTGTGGACTCCCTCCTTTGTCACACCCAAAAATTTATGTTTAGTAAAATACTTTTCCACGAGCTGCACACAGACAACATTCTCTGTTGGTGACGGGCCCGAAATGATTCCTGGATTGAACAAATGAAAACATCCTTTGGGGAGCACATATGTATGGGGCACACAATTGACAGGTGCGTTGCGATTGGTGTGGGGTAATAATTAATCACACCTGTCAATTGTGTGACCCATACATATGTGCTCCCCGAAGGACGTTTTCATTTCACGTTTTCAATCACCCTGTGTCTATCAGTCTCCTTGTTGAGTCATATGTGTTGCATGTTTTTAGTTTGTCTGAAATGTTCTTGTCTTTGTTCACCTGTGCCTGTACTGGCTTTTGATCCTAGTACTACTACTACTGATCGCTGTCTGGCTTTGGGTCTCATCAGCACGTGACATGTGATATTTGCAGGACAATTTGAAGTGATAGTTTACTCATGAATGACACATTAGGTCATGTAATGTAAGTGCTGTGCTGTACTGTACTGGCCAATATGTGTTTGACTTGACTGTTCTGCTGACTTGACTGCTGCTGATACTTCAGCCATGTGCTCATCGTCACTTTATTGATAGTTTTTACGGTATTAGAGGGCCAGTGTGTTGATAAATTGATATCCTCTCTAATCATACTCTAAATAATTTGTGCACCCATCCACTTCATCATTCTATTTAGAAACTCTTACATCTCTGCTGTGGAGAAAAGTTCACACTTTAAAATATCCAACTTCTTTAGGACATGCATGCCATTATTTGTATTTCTACTTTTTTGGGGGGCTTTTATGCCTTTATTGATAGGACAGTAGGCTGACAGGAAATGGGGAAAGAGAGATGGGGAGTGTCATGCAGCAAAGGCCTCCGGAATCGGGACTCGAACCCACGACTGAGGCTAGGTGCCTGGACCGCTACGTCAGCGGCCAAGGCAATATTTCTACTTTTAACAGATGAAATGTGTTAAAAGCATAAATACATGTCATGTATTCATGCTTTTAAAAATTACATTCCAGTCAGACAGTAATGCTATAAAACGTTTTCATACTTTGCAAGGCACATTCCACTCAAATACTCATTCTATTCTGTGTCATTACATAACACACACCCTGTCATGTTCCATTGCTTAAAGCAGCCATTACATGTCACAGATGTGGACACTTCAAAGGAAAAGTTCATTGAGTTCATTCTCATGCCGCTCTATATCCATGTAATATGGATATCATTTGTTGTGATATAATTGAATTACTTGTTATCTGTCATAAACAGAATAGCTTTAGAAAGGTGTCCCTTATTTTGAATGTTAGTTTGGAAGAACAAAACTCTTTAAACTCAAAGATTTGTCTTATGTGTTTCAGGCTCTGATGAGTCAAAGAACAGTCCAGTTCCAGAGCTGGTTAATGCTACTGGCTGTCTGTCATTGGCCTGGCCAAACACAGTGAGTGTAATTCTATAAACAGTATCATTACATGTTACATTTGAGACAGTAATTGTGTTGATGGCTGTTGCTTGAAATACATTTGGCCCTATTTTGACACAGGCAATTGGCATGACGCGTGCAGCAGACTGAGAAATTGACCATTTCTTCAACGTTTCGAAGTGGCGTGTATTTCCCCACCTGCGTATCTTTATTATTGCATTTTGGAGACTCACAGGGTTCAGGGTTTTGCAAAATGGCGCCCCTCCTGCAAACTTTGGAGGCCAATTGTAGCAAATCAGAATGAAAAATTAAACATCTGACTGATACGTCTTGATCACATGACTCCAGAGAGATCGTGTGAGTGTGAGTTTTGGACTAAACCTGAAGTAGTAGAAAAACTGTGTTTTGAAGAAAACTCAAAATGGCCTAGCTATAAATGCATGGGGAGTTGCGTCATGATCCAAGGAATCCAGGGGGATTTTCATGCCGATTGCTCCGGCACGGTGAATAATAATCAAAAGTACAGATCCTGAACACATCTGCCAAGTTTGATCTATATCAGATTAAACTGTGTACAGACAGACAGACAGACAGACAGACAGACAGACAGACAGACAGACAGACAGACAGACAGACGCACGCACGCACGCAGGCGCACATGCACGCACGCACGCACGTGCGCACACACACACACACACACACACACACACACACACACACACACACACACACACACACACACACACACACACACACACACACACACACACACACACACACACACACACACACTGGTTAATGCCAGTGAATGCAAGGCCACAGGGCACATATGGTCACCAAATGGTTTGATGAGCAGCGACAACAGCAAACAATAAAGGCTTCTCAACCTAATTGAACTCTAATAGGACACTTTGGCATCCTGTGTGAGACAGTGTTTTCCACAACCATTAAACAAAACATTAATGATGTCATCAATTAGGATTCCAGACACTTCAACCATATTTTGGCTGTTCTGCCAGTTCATGTTGGTACAATTAAATGTCTTAGAGTTATTTGTATTTTATTTCATTAACTGTGAACACTGAATAATGTGGAACATTACAGCGACAGCCAACGAAGGTATCCTCCAGCAATGTCCATGGAGCTGAATTTAACACGTATCATTAAACCCTAAAAAGCTGTAAAGACACACACACATACGCACGCACGCACACGCATGCACACACATGCACACACACGCACAAACACGCACACATACACGCCCACATACATGCACACGTGTGTAGACATGTATGGACGCACACGCACAGTGAATCATGCTTTCCACTGTGCTGGTAATTGTTCAATAAAAGTGCTTTCACAGTCCAATAACGGAGCTGTGGTTTGCACTTTTAAAATGACTAATCACTCTCTTAAGATGCACACAGAATGGAAAAACATCACTGCAGTGCCCCAGGTCAATGGCCTTTGTCCTGTTGGATTTGTACTCAGACCCTTTACCAAATGTTTCAAGCATAATGCTTAAAGTCCTGGTAAAGCAGCATATTTTCTGAGTTTTTCACTCCACAGAATAATGTGTTAACCACCCAGCCAAATTTGAAGGATATAAGATTTGGTTTAATAAGCATGAAAAAAACAAGAAGTATTTCCTCTGCTCACTATACTCTGAATGCTGGGGGTGTATCCACTGAACGCATTGAAATCACACCATGCAGCCTCTTTTAAGAGTCAAATACAACAAAGTTAAAGGGTTATTTCACGTCCAAACATGTTTGGGGTCGTTTTAACGTCTACTCAGGCTTTTGTGAGCATCCCAGTTAGTTTTTAAGTTGCTTGATTCAGTATTTAGGTATTTGATATTCATTTTATCAGACACCTTCCTATACAAACCCATTGTAACTCCATTTTAACCATGATAGATTCATCATCGGAAACACCCGTCCTTAGAAGCTTCGTTCAAAATGTATGTCTCCTTCAGGAATAGCTGGAATGTTTTTATATTTACACTGTTTGAAATATTTAACTTTTAAAATGTGTATTTAGGCTATGACGTCCACATTCTTCCTGTTTGATGCTACGTCTGCCTAACCTGACCCTGCCAGAGGTGGCGGTATTGAGTAACCAGGTTCCTCAAGACAGCTACAATGTGTGGAGCAAGCTGTTTGGATCTGGTAGCGTCAGGTTAACGTCTGCCACAACAACACGGCAACTTGCGAGAGTTCAGAAATGGATGACATCATCCGTTTGGAACATCCTGTGTCAGACGACAGGAAATCGAGCCCACACTGTTTCTCTAGAAACAGTACCCGTTTAGTTTAGTACACTCGCGTTGCTTGCTAAAAATCTACAATCTCAAAATGCATTGTTGTGATACAACAAAGTATAAATCAGGCTTAAGGGTGTTAACTCCTCACAGAACTACTTTACATTTCCACAGTGGTTGTCACTTGAATAATGCTTGTATAATAAATACAATAAAAATGCACCTAATGAATATTACTGTACAGAATACAATATGGAATGCCACAAAATAATCATTTGCGCTATATTAATGATCCTTCTCCGCAGATCTACAACATCTACAAGCTCACAACACATCTCGATGCACATGTTTAAAGGGATATTTCACTTTCAAATAAAATAAATGAAAAAATATATATAAAAGATAAATTAAAAAGTAATGGAAAACTCACAGCCCCCTCACGCATTAGAAGGACATTCTAATGCGTGAGGGGAAAGTGAAATATCCCTTTAAAATAAAACACATGTTATTGTGGTTCAAAATAATTCCCACATCAATGTGGGTTTTATTTTGAAGTATACAACCCAAAGCATATTTTTTTGCATAGTGTAAGTTGAATTGATTGATTGATTGAAATTTGTATTAAGCAAACAAAATTAAAACATCACAATTACATTTATTATATTATATTCATACTTTGTCTAAAAGGTCTGTCCAAAAAAGTCCCTGCGGTCATGTTTCCATTGAGGTCCGTGGTATTCATTTCATAGACATATATAGTAGCAACCAATGAATGCTGTAAAGACCGCTTGAAACATGTGTCACCCTCTCACTTGTTTCAGTTTATTTAAAATCTACTGTGTTTATTTTATTCTGAAACAGACATTTAACTGTCAAACAAACTGAGCATGTTTTGCATGGATCACATTACAGTCAAAATATGGAGAATATGGAGAAGAAAATAAACAGCCTTTCGTCTTGAACTTGGATCTGTTTTATTATAGGTAACACTTTACTTGAGAGTACGAATGAATGCACTTAATTTTCTGCTTAACTAATGATAATTGTATGGATGAATTATTCATGAATTCCATGAACTAGGGTTTAAGTCACTATGACTTTGTAGAGTATTGCCATCTTAATAGGTGTATCACTAGTTAAGGAATGTTAATTCACAGTATACTTACTTCATATACATGACGGATATGCGACCAAATTATGGCCCACACATGGTTGGTTTATAGAGCTGCTCTTAAGTGGGTAGGAGTAGTGAGGAGGGTCTTCCCTGGTGGTGTGGTGGTTGTAAAACTTCTGTTAGGACAACAGTTTATTAAACAAAACAAAAAAACAACAACGCATGGGTACCCGAGGCTAGGACAACAGTGTCTCCCAAGTGGGACTGGCTCACTGAATAGGCCGGGTGCATGGTCCCAGCTGGACCTCTCCAGGTGTGTCATGGTTTTCATCACTACTTAATTATTACAGTAGTATTATGTACAATGGTCACTATTATTCTCTCTGCCAAAGTAAAGTCACATATGCATCATTAATTAATGATTGATGATTTATTAAAGTGCCATTTATGAATGATATTTGTTCCATTAAATGTGCTGTAAATGAAACAAAGGTTTATTGTTAAAAGGTTTAAACCCTATCTATTCCGATGAGTGATCATTGCTGAAGAGTGTTTTTTTCTTTTTATTTAATTAACAGGGATCTCCCCATATCCAGGTACTTCGTAAACAGCAAATACATTTTCAGGTGGGTTACAAATTGCATCCAATCAGCGAACCCCACAAAGATCATTAATCAGCTTCAATTATAGCTGTATAGCGTTCCAATCTTGTCTTTTTTGTTTAATTACTTCACACTTGTTTATCCTATATCCTGATTCTGAATGAGTTCTCTCTCCTGATTGTTTGACATTGGTATCCTGACCTGAACATGTATTTTATGTTTACTAAAGAGCTGAAGAGACAGGAAAGAGTTATTGAAAGAACACTCTATAGCAAGTTACAGTCAAATATATTTACTGTAACACTTATTTTAAGAAAACTATATCACTTACAGCACCTATAACAATAGTATTTCATTTTCTTTTGTGTGAATTCTTCATTAATTTGGTGGTAGTTTGGTTCCAAATGTAAATCCTTTATTTATTTTTGATTAATCGCGGGAATTCATGTGATTAATTTGTACAATTTTGTAATCGTTAGACAGCCCAAATGTTATGTTCAGTTGGCTAACACCATCTTTACATCAATAGTCAGGTGGCCGTAGCTTAGTGACTATAAGACTATCTGTTAATCAGAAGGTCACTGTTTTGACACCTGTCCAGTATGAGTCGAAGTGACCCTGAGCAAGACATTATAGCTCCCTCTGAGTGGGACTGTAATGGTCACACTCCATAGTGTCACGGACATGGCCTGGATGGATGATGGGTCTGTGGTTACAATTCACAAAAATTGCATATTAGTCATTGATGGATTTGAAAAAGTATTCAGGAATCTGGTTCCTTGGTCAAATGGTCTAAGTTTGGGACATTGGCATGGGTCATCATCACCATGGCAGCTCGTGAAGGACATTTTCATTAATATTTCATTTTAGCCACAGTCATGCAAAATAATCATTTTACCTAAAACACATTGGCCTAGCCCTAAATGTATACTAATGGACTCCTAATATCATGTCATAGCGTCTATTCTAATGTGCTGTACATTTTAAAACAATAGTATGTCTGCATTGACTACTGAGCCACTTAACCACCAAAAACAAAATCCTAATGATTTTGGATAATAATAATTGAGTGTCATCAGTACAGACGTGCTTCCATCGCAAAAGGGCCACTTAGCTGCAAAGGTGAGTGGGTGCGTATTACACCATGGCTATTATAGAGATTGCTGCTGTCAATTGAGGACAGAAGGAGATCAAGTTCTATACTAGCTAAACCGTTTGGTTTGGCAAGGTACGGTAGCTAGTTGTGGTTTCCATTAAGGCGATCAGGTATTCTCTGTTGGTGAGAAAGTCCATGCAACTGTAACAATGGAAACAAAGACACACACTACAAGCTACACTTGATTTGATTTGATGTATTATTAGACATAATAATTACATGTTAAATGCTTCTCACGGAAACGTCAAGGATAAACACTGGAACAAGGAAACTTGAGAGACAAAAAAGATATGTAGGCCTACATGATGAGTGATTAATGAAGGGCATGCCAGGATTTTACTTGAATGCAGTGTCACAATAGTTACGTGCGAAGGCACCTAACTTTGATCAGAGGTGAGATAACTTTTAGGTTGGAGAAGGAACCAGGCTGTGGATGGAGGGTTTCCATGGATTATGATTGTGGAGTATTATTAGTTGTTATTGTCAGTATTGGATACTTCGAAACACTTTATCTCAACTAACGCCAACCTGCTTTACTTGTCCAGTTCTGCCATGCTTTGCATTGGTAGCAAATAGCTCCTTCTGAACAGATGACTGATGTCTTCTGTTTTTGCTCTTTTCCTGCACTTTTTTTCACTGTTTTTTTTTTCACTGTGGTCCCTCGCATGCCATTGACTTAAATTATTTCAATGACCACACCACATACACTCCATGAATCTGTTGGCTTAAAAAAAAGGAAAAAAAAGTTTTTTCTCCAACAAAGGATTGAAAGCACATTTAGACATTTTCACAGAATTGAGGCAGCTATTAGCAATAATTTCTTCTAGCTGTCTTGTTGTCTTCAGGTACCGTGCAATACTGCAAATCTCTTGCAACATATTAATGAGCATGTTACTTTACGAGTCACAAAAGTTATGCAACACATTTTTTATATGTTTTTACATTATAATGAAGAAAAAATATTGGCTATATTTTTTCATGTGACAGATGTCTTGCCACGGACATGTTGATGACCCCTGGACACACACACACACACACACACACACACACACACACACACACACACACACACACACACACACACACACACACACACACACACACACACACAGTGAAAACAGTAGCTCTCGCCCTGCCAACAGTTACAGATAAGGTTGACTTGTTAAGTTGTTATTTCACCTTTGGGAAGAATAAAGTTTAATTTAATCTCATGTTGTGGGGTTTGTGGTTTTATATCATAACATTACATCATGATAAAATGTCTGAAAACATTTGTTCAGGTTTGAAAGTTGCAAGTTATTTGATGAGGTGATGATAGGAGCATTTCAAAGTTTGCAAGCGCTCTCTGCTGTGCCAACTACCCCCTGATTAAACAGTGATAACCACCCTTGAGTTTCCCTCGGGCGTTTAAAGCGTATACGTGTGTGATTACAGCTATTTTGTTTCAAATGAGTGCATAGCTAGTGTTAAATTGCAAAGTAAATCAGCACCACTGACTGGATAGACAACTGACCAGTGCAACAGTGGTGTGTGTGTGTGTGTGTGTGTGTGTGTGTGTGTGTGTGTGTGTGTGCGCGTGCGTGCGTGCGCGCGCGCGCGTGCGTGTGCGTGTGCGTGCACATGCATTCGTGCCTGAATTTCGAGGACAAGGAAGAAAAACTATCAATAGCAATCCCTATTTAACCTCAGATCCCTTCCTTCCTTCTTCCTTTCCGTCCTTCCTTTCTTTCTTTCTTTCTTTCTTTCTTTCTTTCTTTCTTTCTTTCTTTCTTTCTTTCTTTCTCTGTAAACCTTGTCTTTCAACTTTTCATTCCATTCCATGCAAAAGCACAAGTGCCGACACTGTAATTGAACTCTCAAAGGAGACTTTAGCGGTAACATGTGTTCAGAACATGGGGGAGGAGAATCCTTTAGAAGCCAGATATACAGAATATATTAGATATATATATAATGTGTGTGCATGTGCGTTTCTAATTGTGCACGTGTGCATGTCTGCGTCTGACTGTTCTTGTATTTGTGTGTGCATGCTTGTCTGCTTGCGTGCTTGTGTGTGTGTGTGTGTGTGTGTGTGCACGTTTGCATGTGCCACTGTGAATACTCTCTGTACTTTGGGTGGAGATATTCCTGCACAGGAGGAGGCACAAGTCTAACCAACAGAAACGTTGCAGTGCTTCACTTTACTTTCTCGATCAGACTTTCACCAGAGCTGTCATGATTTGTTTGCCGTGGCTCGGAAATAGGTTAGCTCTCTATACAATTCCTCCTACAACATAGCCTTGCTACAAATCAAATCATGCAAAGTGCAGAGAAATAGATACACAGAAAGGAAACAAAAGCTTGCGTGTGTTGTGCACTTGTGTTGTGCGTCGTCCAGTCTGAATGTAGGCTTAATGACAGTGTTGTTGTGTTCTGATGACAGTGACTAAGCAGTTTGTATACATGATACTCTCAGGTTTGTATAGTTACAGAAATAAACAAATGAATCAAACTCACTTGCACAAAAACAGTAAATCTTTCGGACCAGGATAGCTGAATTTCTTTGCTTGAATCGCCAGTGGAAGGAGTCTTTTGTTTAACCACTTTCAACCTCACATCCCTATTTTGGGAATGTTACAAGCTCACAACACATCAATATGTGACTTTTTTGATGTTTGGAATCCAGGGCAAAGACATTTTGATTGTACAACCTATGGTTCAAGAGTTATAGGCCAAAACATGGTGGATCTTTCTGTTTTAAATGTCTAGAATAGCTCAACAACAGAATCCTACAATTGTTTTTGTTTTTTGCTCAAAGAAAACATTTTCAGTAAAATGTGGGGTCATTCAGCCTTTGCCTACAATTGAGAGCTTTCATATTTGGTGGGAACAACTTTCCGCAATCAAATGTCAATGATATGGAAATTCAATCAAAAGGCCTTTTCCTGGAAGAAGGTGAAGCCCAAGGGGAAAGGACCAAGTGCTGTTGCATGGTGGGAGATCGTATCATCCTCTTTGGAGGAGTCAACACAACCCGATGACCTGTACATTGAGCCATACTCTGGAGACATTATGCAAGCTATAGCAGTTGGCAGTTGTTCAGTACAAGCTGGAGCAGTCTGGACTCCCACGCAAGGTGGGAACTGGCAGCCATAACAGCAACACAGGATCACAATGGAGACCCCCATGCAGGACTTTTTTGTGTTATCCTTTTAGTCTTAATGTCTTGCTGTACCACGTGCTGTTTACATTTATGACTAATTAAGTATTCAATCAATCAATCAAAACAACAACAAAAATATCATGCCCCCCAAAAAAAGTAAAAATAATCATTTAAAAATGATAATAATAATAATACAAAGTGAGACCACAAAAAAGATAGTGTCTAACATTACCATACATCACACATACTCCAAAATCACTGTCCTTCCCACACGCAAACTCTGAGATATGAAGTGGCCTACTACTACAGAGCCATCACATGTGACATGCCTAGTAGTAGCACTCACATAGCAAACGACACTGATCACCCCCTCAATCATCACTTCCCAATACTGCCATCTGGACGGAGATATAAGAATTTCAGGAAGGGGGGGTCGTGGAGAGGAGCACTGCTCAAGTATTTTGAGGCTGAGCTGGAAGGGACATGTATTTTACCTTGCAGATCAAATCTGGCAGCATCTGGGGCACTCTATTGGCTGAATTTAATTTTACAATATTATTTGACTACAGCAAACATTACATGTAATTAAAAGTAATGTTTGCTATGGGGTAAAATACATAGGGCACCTGAGAATCCTCAAATCAATGCCACTTGCAACTTAAATGTGTCATTGTCTTCACATCACATTTGTACATTGGATTTCTGTAATGTTTGCCAGTTTATGAAACATAATTAACCATAAGCCTGATGATGATAGATTCCTAGCAGGAGTTTTGTCCACATAGGTTTCTTTCACTCTGCTCTTGATCATAAACTGCCTCTCTGACATACGTTTGTGTGTTTATTGGAGATAATTGGTGTGGTGTGCTACTGTTTTTCTTCATGTGTTATGTTCGGGCTGAGAAAACAAATATGCCTCTGGGACAACCAAGTCTAATCTACAGCAGTGGTGGAAAGAATACTGCAATGTAGAAACACTCTACTCTGTTACAATTAAAAGTCCGGAATTAGATGCCAAAAGTATTGGCATCAAAATGTATTTAAAGTACCAAAAGTAGAAAGTAGCCTACTCATTATGCAGAATGTCCCAGTTTTTAAATAGTAGTAGTAAATCTTTATTTCGGTCCATTTAAAAAAAAAAAAAAAAAATACAAACATACATTAGAGTCCACTTATACAAGTAGCACCGAAAAGGTATAATGCCTACCCTTTTTGAAACATCTTTGGTTATAAGATAAAATAAAATGTAGTAACACATTGGTTTAACTAAACTAATTTCATCAGATAAATTGATAGAATAAAGCAAACATTGGTTTTAACAAAACTAGGACAAATCTAAGCAAGAGACAGCTTTTACATACACTGTTTAAAGAGTTACAAAAGTTCAAAATGTACAAGTTTCATAACAAAATAAATATCAGTTTCAAACATTGTTATAGTGAAACAAAGCATAATTCAGAAGGAATATAGCAGGCACCAAGACAGAAAAAAAGGGGGGGAAAGAGATTGATATCACCTAGTACAATTTGATTCTATGGTTCGCCATACTGTGTGGTTTCTTAATGGATAAGATGTGTACGAATCTTTTGAAAATAGCAGATCTACAGTACAAGCTCACGATGTGTCACATGAAGGTGCATTGTGAGCTTGTAGATAGGCTATTTTCAAAGGGAAGTGGTTAATGTATGTTTTGTAATAATAATGAAACTCTAAAAGTAACTAGTAGCTAAAGTTTTCAAATAATTGTAGTGGAGTGAAAGTTCAATATTTGCCTAAGATGTAGCGGAGTAGAAGAAAAAGTAGCCTACTGAAAACTGGAAATACTCAAGTAAAGTAAAAAAAAATACCTAAAAAAATGTACTTAAGTACAGTTTCCACCACTGATCTACATACAGTACATTACAGTATGGGGGGGTCACTAGTTGGCACCACAGCGCCATGGAAACGAGTCTGAAAACCCCTAAAATCCGCCCCTGGGCGTTACGTCAGTCACGTCACGGCCCCCTCCGTTCTGTCCATGTTGTCAGGGGGAAGCAGCAGCAGAAGCACCGTTGCCATGTCCGCTTACTATAAGCGACTTTGGGCTTGTTTTTTTTGTAAAGTTGCTTGTAAATATTGCTAGTTGCGGGTTGCGTTTTTGGGGGGCTTGTTTGTTGTTCAATCGCATCGCAACGCATTGTGAGCTTGTAGATCGGCTTTTTTTCAATTAGCAAGGGATGTTGCTTCTTTTGGGCTTGCTTTCATGGACCTGGTTGCTTATTTCTCTCGCAAACTCTGGCAACGCTGAGCAGAAGTTTTCAACCCTCTGACACAAAACTACAACAAGCCCCTCGGTGGAGAGACTGGAGACTCAGAGGAAGGAACGAAGAAGGGACACGTTGAACTTCGTTCCGCCGGGGGGGACGGATTGTACGCTGTTTTTCTGTTTTTAATCATCCCCCTGCAGAATCAAAAGTCCTCAGATCAACCAACAAAAGACTGGGGTCTTTCTTGAGAGAGGGGGGTCTCCGTCTCACTGCTTCAATCACGGGCTCGCTCCGATCCGCGGAGAAGAAGAAGGAGCGACTGGCTCGATTTCGAGACGGCCAAGATTCTGAAGAAATCGATCCATGTTCGATCAATATTCTCTTCATCCTCCGTCCCGCCCCGTGTTATTACTGTCATTTCCCCGGGGCTGAACGTGGCTGCAGAGCATCCGACGCCGGGGAGGTAAAGGAGGAGGAGGAGGAGGACCGCTGCATGAGCCTGCGGAGCGGAGGAGCCCCGGGTAGCGGGAGGGAGGAGGCAGGAGGCCGGCCGGGCAGATTGGATAGGGTCGGGTCGGTCCGGCGGCGGGCCGTTCAGGATGAGGATGATGATGATGCCCCGGGGAGGAGGACGCTTGTTCCTGGCCATGTGCCTCGGCTCGCTCTTCATCCTCGTCCTGTACTTCCAGAGCATCACCAGGACAGGTAAGACACGAGAGACACTTATCCGGCGTTGCCAGGTTTTGCGAGAGAAATGAGCAACGAGTTCTAGGGAAAAGAAGCCACATGAGCACTCTAACTAACTCTATACATTGGCTATTTGAAAATAGCCGACCTACAAGCGCTATTGTGTGAGCTTGTAGATCTGCTATATTCAAAGAAAAATCTTGGAGAAAAAGGTAGGATTATTTTCAAATCCACAAAATCTTGTATGGGGGTCTCTGGCAGACTGGCACAAAAGATCTTCAGACTGGTGTGTCTACAAATATATATTAATTTGGGGGTCTTTGACATGAAAATGTTTACGAACCACTGGTTTAAACAGCACTTGGAAACAAGCCCAAATAAGCAACTACACTTTAGAAACAAGCCCAAAAAACTGCAACCCGCACAACTACCAGTAACTTTACAGAAATTAACAAGCCAAAAGTTACTTATAATAAGCGGACATGGCAACACTGGTGAGAAAGACACTATCACAATCATTATTATAACTAACACACACACACACACACACACACACACACACACACACACACACACACACACACACACACACACACACACACACACACACACACACACACACACACACACACACACACACACACACACACACACACACACACACACACAATGAAGTGGCCCCGTATGAATAAGCTCACTGTGAACAGTGGAATGTTTTGAAAGCCCCCCCTCCGTTTTCAGCAGGAACCCCCCCATCGCATTCCTCTCCCTGCCTTTTCAGACCAAACTTTCTCCCGTCTTCTCTTCTCTATTCTGTCAAAGTGTTCAGTTCATTTACACTCTGTGAGTGTACAAATGTAACTAAATGGATTTAATGGACCTGTAAGACCCGTAACTAAGCGTCCATTTGGTTATGTGTACAGTATCCGAGTTAAATTGGTAAGAATTATCAGAGGATGTTACGGTACCAAAGCTCCTGCTAATGCGACGAAAAGAAACATACATCTTGTATGTATAGGGGCTGTATATTGTAATATTGTGAGATTACATATAAGTATAGTCTTTTCCTTCTTTTAAAGACTGTATTACAGTTAAGTGATGTAACCGAACTGTTCTAATATTTGCCTTTTTATGCTCTTAGTTGTTATGCATTATTACTTATGATTAGCAGCTAGTGAACATGTCATCTCTTACTGTAGACATATATTTTGTGAAAGCACCAACTGTCATCCCCACAATATCTTCACAATAATATTTGGTAAATATTGTGATATTTTATTTTGTACATGATATCGCCCAGCCCAGCCTGTGCGTAAGTTATAATAATGAGAAACCTATAATGACTTAGTATCTCAAAATAATGAGTAGTATCTAAAAAATAATGACGTAGTATCTAAAAAATAATGACGTAGCATTTCTCAGAACTGAGAAACTATGATACCTTTGAGATACAAAGTAATACTGAAAGTAGCAGATCTACAATCTCGCAATTGTGAGCTTGTAGATCAGTAATTGCAGCTAATTTTACACGACACCCTTTGTACGACAAAGTATAACACAGGGCATATCAGTAATCAGACTAGTGGATTCAATACTCTTTCCTCTCTTGAGTCTGTCTGTTGTGACTCACGACTCAGGTTGGTTTGATCCTCCCCAAGAGGGACTGTACTGGAGAAGAGGAGGGCTGAGAGAGAGTGTGTGTGTGTGTGTGTGTGTGTGTGTGTGTGTGTGTGTGTGTGTGTGTGTGTGTGTGTGTGTGTGTGTGTGTGTGTGTGTGTGTGTGTGTGTGTGTATGTGTGTGTGTGGAGATTTCTAATGGTCAGTTCTGAGTTAAGGGGCACAAATGCTGTACATCCATGCGTCTCTGTTACAATAACATTTTGAATGAATCGATTATGAAGTTAACCAAATAAATAAACAGATAAATATGATTCTCACCATTTCAGTGGTTTATATTATGATGTGTGTTAGTTATACTTGAGGAAGTGCAGTTAAATGACTGATATTCAAAACAAGTTAGCATCACTTATTACTACTGGTATTCAGACAGGTACAGTATGGTCATTTTCCTAAATGACCCCTGGCTCTAGTGATCAGTGTATTTCACACCACAGTTAAATGACGTTGAATGAATGGTTTGAATGTCGGTCGTCTATTAAATCGAACCATAAACAAATTATGAAACAGCTGAGCTCAGTCAGGACACACCCAAGACGCATCATGCAGGCTAACATTTAGAAGGGCACAATTAGAGGTGTGTGTGCTTGTGTGTGTGTGTGCGGGCGTGCATGCATGTGTGTGTGCGGAAGGACACAGACTACTGTATCTTCTCTGTCAGCTTGAAGGTCTGAGAAACGCCTGTTAAATCATATGTAATTCCTTACATTATAGTGCTCCACAGTTCCCGCCCACTTGTAGAATGGCGCTCTGTCGCCAGAAGAGAATTACCCATTAATTACCCCATAGACATTTCAGAAAATCCTCATATAAAGACTTTTAAGCCTCGCCTGGAATCAAACCAACCAGATGTGACCATAATTTGAATACAAGGTACAAGACACATGTACATAAAATGTACATATTTTAAGAGCGAAGGAACTACTCAAACCATTGTGCATAGTACCGTTCAAATGCTTCCAACCAAACAGTTGTTTAGCTTGCTTCTTCTTAAGCGTTAGTGTTCATATTGTTAATTGTGTTCTGTTATAACACAATTAACAATATGTTATCTGACTCGGATCTCCTGGTCTCGGACAAGGACGACTTGCAGGTTGAAAAAGCCCTTAGCTCTGAGCTTGGTAAAATCTGCACATGGCTCGGTCAGAGTGGGTGACAATGTTATCACAATTCACAAGGAAAGAAGAGAACAATCTTTCCAGTGAAAAAATGGCAACAAAAGTAATCAAGAAAGTCAACCAAGGAACACAGGATCTCCTCGTTTGTCAGTAGGAATGCACTGAGGACACTAGCTGGAGCACTCATCCAATGGCATCTTGACTATGCATGCTTTTTGTGTTATCCTTTTAGCATTATTGTATAACTGTACCTCTGTACTTTTTGCAAACTGTTGATAAAGTATTTAATCAATCAATCCAAACGGAGACGTTGCTGCTATAATGTAGGATTGTGGTATAGTATTTCTCCATGACATTGTGAATGAAAGATGTTTTTCTTACAACTAGATAGATTGCATGCATACAGACATGTGGCTTCTACAGGAGCATCTATCATTTTACAGCCACGTCGCTCGTGGCAAGTCTACATTGGATTGTTACAACATTATAGCTGTTAAGATTATCTATGCAGAAAATTCATGGAATTTCTACTTCCGGCGCCACACTGCTGACCTCTATACAAACACTTAATAAGCTCCTGGACACACCCAGATTGGATGTGAAACCACAGCACAGAACCAATTTGCTGTGCCATTTCAAATCAATGTCATAATAAGTTCAGCATGATCATAGATGGTAATGATCATGCAGGCCTCAACAGAGAGATGTCGTCAGAGTAATTACAGGGAATTCCTTCAATTATAGCAGGGATATTACACATGTTAATGCCCCACATTATTTCATGCCCTTTTAAATGACTGTAAGTCATTATATTTAATCAAGTCAGTGCCTGACTCTTAAGCTTGTACCAGCTTCACAGTAAAATCCTCAGTGTTAGCCTGGCATGGGCAGACTAATATCACTGCGTAGATATTAGTCTGGAATCTCTGTGTGGAACCTGCATTTCCAAGGGGCGAATTTAAAAAATCCCTCTGGTGATAAAGCCACCTCATATTTGCATACTGGGCCCTGATTGGTGCCCCACAACTTCAGGGGCAGCAGGGAAATCCAAGCATAAACCGAGCGGAGCCAGACGAAATCTGCCGAGGGCTATTTTCTTTTTTGCACTGGCAGATTCGTCTGGTTTCCAGGCTACCTCAGTGTAACTTTACCCATTTACAGTATAACTCGCAGAAAGTGTACAAATGTGGTGTTTTGGTTACATTTATTTTGTACACTCCCAGAGTTAAAGGAGCATACCTTCTGACATGTGTCCTCTTATTTCTGTGGGCAAACTTTCTGTGAAAATAGCCATTGCGAAGCGTTGGGAGCTTGTAGAACCGCTATTTTTGGAGACAATATTAGAGGGAAACAGGAGGGGTTCTAGTATAGAGCACTGGGGGACCCCAGACAACTATGTATATAGGGTTCAACTGCTTAAACACCTTGAAATCACACAAAACGTGCCACTTTATTCTGGTCCATTATGCCAAAGGCAAAACCCCACCTAGTCCCATGCATACCCAATACCATGCATATGGAACTCAATTTTGGATTATGGCCTAAATGACAACATCTGAGTGAGAACAGAATGGCATTTAGATGAAGCGTTGTAAGTTTCATGTGATTATTATTCTTCATTTTTTCAGTCTTCAATAACGATCATGAATAGGCCGATATGTCAATAATGTAAAAAGATATTTTGAAAAGTCAAAAATGCCGGTATGGTCCTTTAAATTAACATGTTTTTACAATGTAGGCGTATGTCTGCTTGTCCTGTCGAGGCTTGTCTTGTGTGCTTCACAGGCACACCGTTAACCATATACTGTAGGCCTCTTGAAAGACATGGTGCAGGACACATACACAGGCCATCAAATAAGCACAGGGTGTTCCCTAATAACTGTGTATCACAAACCGGGTCTGAAGACCACAAATCCAACGTTTGGTTCTGTTTTTTGTTTTTTTTCCTCTTCTATTTTCTTCGGTTCTTTTCTGATGTTGGGCTTTGGTCTGTGCACACACCCTGTCGTGTAATGTTGCTTAATTCTAGTCTCAGTCAACCCATGTGGCTATGTGAACATGCCTAATCACTGGAGGCCTTTTATCAGAGAAGCGGTACGCTGCCAAAGTATGACCATGCTCACAGTCACAGCCACTGCAAGGAAAGTCTGTCCTCATAGCTCTGCAACCTCCAATTGCCATGGCTGTCCCCTAAGAACACACACGTCCAGTCGTCCACTGAAAGCAGCTGTCAATGTGTGTGGCTTGAATTAGGTTTGACAACACCTTCAGCAAAGCCATCTCAGACCTGTGCATCTATAAACGGTGCTATGGAGGCGGTGGCATCAGTTCCACTGAAAATTCCTCTATCTCGCTGTGTCTGGGGTTTTAAAATTAGATGTCAAGGTGGAAAAGGTGTGTTCCCCACTCAGCAAAAAGCGAAGTAAGTAAGTAGGTCAGAGTGGCTTCAAGAAAGTCAAGAGTGTTTGTCACTCACTACAAGCACAACGTTGGTGTGGCGAGTCCTGTAAGACTGTGAATCAACAGCAATTCAATATACAACAAGATCTCATAATAAGAATAATACTGGAATCTAATGCAATAAGATAAAATAAAGGAATAGGAAAGCATGCAAGGACACATACACATATACACTGTATATAGATGTTGGTATTAGCTGAGTAACGAGGCCGTCTTTCCCCTTTACAAGACACTAGAACCCTGGGAGATTGCTGAGGTGGAGCGGCACAGATACCGTCAGCGCTCAGTAGGCTACTTAGTACTTACTTACGCCCATCTTATGCCACTTTTCCTTTTGTTGTATCAGCTCGTTACCCAGCTCTTCATCTGTTCCCACTGTACTCTGATTGAACCGGGCCCCCTATAGCACCATATGATGCTTTATTTATGAGTGCAATGGATTATAATATACACAAATGGAAAGACTGCAGATGAGGCGGATGCTAAAACGGTCCATTTGGTCACATCTGTACACTCTCAGAGTAAACACAGGTGGTGGTTTGGATTCATACTGTACATACAACATTGAATTCCTTAGCAATACTATGGGGCAATTGAGCAGACTAGCAGGTGACTCATGAAGATGTTTCTGCTGAAACAACTTTTACTATACTCTGCTACTCCTGCAATTATTGAACGGAAGAAGGCGAGCCCAGGATGTGCCAAAAGAGTATCTAGAAGCCGTTATTTGGAAGGGGAGTTTACACAATACTGTCACCTGTTGAACAGGCTATAAAAGGTTTATGGAAGCCATTAAAAATAGGCTGAAACTACTTTTGGAAATGGGCCAGTTTCTTCTGATGGAGTTGGAATAAAATGTAAACATGGCTACTATGCAGTAGGGATGGGCAATATTATCGATTTCGCGATATATCGCGATATCTTATTTCGCGATACTGTATCGATACTCCAGGCCGTCATATCGTGTTTTTTTTTGTTGCAGATACAGGCTTTATGAAAAAACATTCAAAGAACCTATCACTGATCTGCAGCTACTCAATATGTAGTGTGTATATATATACAATATGTAGTTGTGATATATGTATATATCTTATCACAATATATATTTCAATATTTATCGTATCGCAATATATCGTGATATCGCAATATATCGCATATCGCTATATATCGTGATATAATCGTATCGTGACCCAAGTATCGTGATACGTATCGTATCGTGATGTTCTTGCCAATACCCATCCCTACTATGCAGATATATGTTGGTTACTTGTTCACGTGTTTTTGGTTATTACGATGTTTTATTTTATATATTTATATATATTCAAACAAATTATAATCCGTTTTCTTTACCACAAATGTTATTTTGATAGCATTTGTTTGGACAGATGCTAGGTTTGATGTTTACCTGGTATCCTAGTTTCCTTGAGGCGCTGCATTTTTGCACTCTCCTTGAGTGATTTACCCTGATGTTTGTTGACTAGGGTTCATGCTTTCTCGGCTTACTCTGACCTCACACTTGTAAGTTCTAAGTTGCTCTTGATAAGAGTGTCTGCTAAGTGCCTGAATTGCAATTGAAACATAGTCTGCACTCTCTGCTCATTTCTCATAACACCCTCAGTTTTTACATGAAAGACTACCATCCAAAAAGGAGAACTGTGCTTTGAAGAGGAACTCTGCTGCGTGGAGAGAGAGGCATGCTGTGTAGAATGAGTGCAGTACTGTAAGTTAGAAACAGATCAGGCTAGGGAACGGCTAGAAGTTGGAAGCAGTCAGGCCAGGGAACATTGCCAGCACTGTATAGGTTGATGCGTCTTGTGGAAACCGCACACACAACACACGCTCACTGGATCGAGTCCCATTCCCAACAGCTGGCTTCTTCCGTTCGCCACAGTCTCCATCTAAGCTTTACTGTTCTTAAGGTGTCTGCAAATTGCAAAGACCTCTCTTCCCTTGTAGGTGAATGAAATAACCCAGCAAATGTAACGTTTTCATCCACCGAGAAGCGTAGATAGGTGGAATTCACGAGTTCTTACTTACTTACTTACGCACGCCTATAGCCAACTTTGTGCATAGGCCACGAACAAGTGCTCTCCAGGCATCCTAGTCCTGGGCCAGTTTTTCCAGATGTCCCCATGTACTATTTTAGTAGCCCAGTAGTCCTGTCTTAAAGGGGACATTTGGCCGATTTTATACATATATCCCATTGTTCTGATGTGAGGTCATACAGTATAATGTGGGGAGACATCACAAACAAAACTGCTCTACTTTCAGCACCCACTGTTTAAACCTCTCTTTACCACCACAGATATAAATCGTGTCTTGAGGCGAGTGTCAGGCAGAACATGAAAAGCACCTCATGGAATCCTTATGGATGTCCACTGCAGGATACCTCTGTACATACACAGACATACCTCTGTCACTCTGTGTTCTTCTCCTCACACTTTGACAAGCTGTTGCTTTAAGCCATCACTGGCCTGAGCCTAGTTGCCTTCACGTTGTGTAAATAACCAAGGTTATCAGAGTTAACATTTTTGTTTTTGACTTTTTTGTTTTCACTTTCAGTTTAGATAATTGTTTGTTTATTTCAGCCCTGGTTGAAAATGTATGCACGTGTGTACATGCTCATATAAACACACATCACCCACCCACACATGCACCGCACAGCCGTCATTGCACAATCACATTCCAACAATTACGATGGGTGTTTTGCACAGGACTAAAAGCCAAGTGTGTATTATTGTTTCGGGGAATCATTGTCTTGGGTTCCTGCACTGCAAAATCCAGAGTGTTAATTTAACTCTTGGGAGTGTAAAAATGGACCCATAAGAGTCAGCATTTTGAAGTGTGCACGAGTAGATTTGGCACTCCTGAAAATGCGAGTCCCTCCCAGTATTGTATCATAATAGTAATTAGGGAAAGCAGCGTTAGCCAACACCCTTATGAACTTATGCATTGTTGGAAAGTTACTTGAATGAGGTTTTATCACAGTTACCAGAAAACCAGAAAGTCTGTTCTGTGAGTGTGAGATTGCCCGACTTGCGGCTGGAAGTAGTACAGAGGCCTCAAGTAGGGTTTAACCCGAAGGTGTATTTATTCATCACCAATGACATGTATGGATAATCTGTACAGAACCCGTGGCATGGTGTTTGTCTCTCCACTGATGTCAACCGGCAGCCTTTTATAGCCAGCTGAGCAAATGAGCTTGGACTGCACCATGTCAAGGGGTGTTTTCTATCTAGCATATATTAATAAATAGCCATACAATAAATACATAACCCACATCAATTATCTTAAAACTTCAATGAACAACAATTAAATATCATTTATTCACACTACTGCAACATTACACAACCACACTATCCTTAGCAACTACAAATGTATATCACAACCCCCCTCTGCCATTCTGACTTGGTTCAGCCCAATTACACTGGCCACAGAACCACTTGGTACATGTTAAGCTTTTCAATCATGACTTAGCATTACCCTCTCTCTTGCACACATTTGCACAGTCAAATTTGGAGTGTTAATTTTACTCTGTGAAAATGGGCACTTTACAGAATTGACATACTAATGTTAGTGAGTCTCCCTCCATCAATATCTTGCCTAACCTTCGCTCACTCTTTCTCTCTCTCTCTCTCTCTCTCTCTCTCTCTCAATATATGTATATATATTTTTTTTAATTCTCCGCCAGTCCGTGGGACCAATGGCTAGAGATTATGTTTTCACCCCTGTCTATCCGTGTGTGTCTGTGAACAGCTAATCTCGGAAACCGCTGGCTCGATCGGCATGACATTTTGCACGCACACTCCAAGTAGGCCAAGGAAGAACCTCTACCCCAAATCGGCCTCATGGTGGCGCTATGACATGTCTCTTTTGTAGTTCTCTTCGATTTCTTTCTCACACTCTTTCCCCTCTCTTGCTTTCCGTCTGTATTACCCAGACTTTGCACTGTCGTTGCAGTACTGCAGTGTGAATGAAAGTGTGTGTGTGTGCGTGCGTGCGTGTATGCGTGTCCATGCATGCACCCTGTGTGCAGGCCAGGGTGCTAGCTCAGCACGTGGGAGGAGGGCGATGTACTTGTCAAGCCGTGAGGCGCCCAGCGGCTGTCGTACAAGCCAGGTCAAATCCACACTCATGTGATAGAAGTGAAGTGACAGCTCCGCCGTTTACACAAAACACCGCCTGTCCATTTCAACTTGACACACACCTCTGAAAGACCGAGGAGCCCTCATTTGTCTTCAGAGAGGATGGGCATCGATAGACTGTAGGAAAAAGTAAAGTCCGCACACTGGATCCATGCTCCAAAGGTATTTTATTACCACCAAATGTGAAGTTTCGAGCCAAAGGCTCACCCTTTTGGTGGTAAACTTTGGATGTGCATGCTTTATTCACTGTTTTCATCGATAGATTGTACACAGTAAAAAAAAAGACACAATGTTAATTTATCCTTTTGTAAATCTTAACCCATTAAGACCTGAGTCCGATTAAAAAAATGTTTTCTAAATCCTAACGCTTTAAAAAATATATATATATTCAAAGATTTGCACAAATTTTCACAATTTTACAAAAATAGCAGATCTACAAGCTCGTAGCGTGGCACGAGCTTGCATAGGCATCTAAACCCTCACTGATGGTTACTATTGAGAATAAATAAGCCTAAGCCTGGAATTGCTTTATAGCATATGTTTATGTTGTAGGTTATTAGATTATTATTTACTGAATAATATATTAATAGTTTCATGCAATAATCAATTGATCATTTCATCCCTAGGTTGTAATGCTTGTTTAATCAAAAGTCTGACAAACGTGTCAATAGATTCATTGATATATAAAAAATACAATTAAATAAATTATCCCCCCAAAAATAAACTGCCCTGATGGAGATTACCACCTGAGATTACAGCTCCCTAGAGAGGTAACTTCAAGGAAAACTCTGATCTGTGACCACACACCTTGCTTTGTGATATCTGTCTCTTAAGTCATACTACACACTACTTTGTGTTCACATGAACACTTGTGTGCACACACACACACACACACACACACACACACACACACACACACACACACACACACACACACACACACACACACACACACACACACACACACACACACACACATACCCATACTTTGTGTTTATACCAAAATACACTCATACACCGACTCATACACTCTGTAATCTTTGCCTAATCTATGCATATAAATCTTTTTGTACACAAACAGGTGCGCATGTGAGTGCACACTCACTCACACACACACACACACACACACACACACACACACACACACACACACACACACACACACACACACACACACACAGAGCCACGTAGCATCTTATGAAGCAGACAGGCATCACTGTGTGTCTTGTGAAATCAACAAGCTCCTCACACGTTGCCCATGGCGAAGCACACTCCACATGCTACACCTGCTGGCTATTTGTTCTGCCTCGCTAAACCCACAGGCTACTCTGTGTGTGTGTGTGTGTGTGTGTGTGTGCGTGTGCACTTGGGGGGAGCATCAAAAGGTAGTTTATTGTTATTCCAAACACGCCGTCACATGCACATTTTTAAGCCAGTTGCCTTCTGGCTGTCGCCTCTGACAGCACGGACCATTTGTAACAGAGGACTGTAATCATGTGTACATTGTGGAATGTGGAATCATTTCTTGCTAGGTAAAGCCTTACTGTCTGTACAATCACGTGTACTTTGACCAGTGGTTCTCAAAACCTTTTTTTTTAATTTGCATGTGATTTGAGGCTGCCATTCAATCTTGATCTTAGATGTTTTGACAGTCTGAAGGGCCAAGATTACTGTAATATACCTGGTGTCTAGTACTCTTTTCCTTTTCCCAGTGCACTACTTACCTGATAGCTTTTTTTTATTTTTTTTAACCCTTTAAGACCTGAAGCCGATTCTACAAATGTGTATGTCTTCTAAACCTCAACATTATTCTGAAAAACGTATGTTTCTATATCAGTGGTGCTCAAACTTTTTCATGTCAAGGACCCCCAAAATGATATGTATTTGGCCGCGGACCCCCATCTCAAAATATTTTCTTCCAGGGACCCCCAGAAGCAAAGATTTGAGTTAAAAATGTTCGCTTTAAAACAATATATATTCAAAGATTTGCACACATTTTCATAATTTAAAAAAAATAGCAGATCTACAAGTTCATAGCGCGGCACTTGGTGCCGCGCTATGAGCTTGTAGATCTGCTATTTTTGAATAGCCAAAGTGTAAAATAATGCTTTTTAGCTCAAATCAAAAAATGATACAGATGCGTCTTGATGGGTTAAAGTTTAGTATACGTTTTGAATTTTGATTCCAAAAGTACCGACATTACAATTGATCAAATGAGATAAGAGTAAAGGGCCAGAGCAATACTATTGTGATCTTAGAATAGGACATGTAAGTTAAGTTCCTTACAGCTCATGTAAGCTAATGAGTTGCACTGCTCTGAACGTGGAGCACACTAGAACATGCCCTGGCCCTACTGAAGCTGTACTGTACTTTATTGTACTGAAAAGGAACCAGGGAACATTAACACGCGTTAGACATGAACTTTGTTCACTGTGTGTGTGTGTGTGTGTGTGTGTGTGTGTGTGTGTGTGTGTGTGTGTGTGTGTGTGTGTGTGTGTGTGTGTGTGTGTGTGTGTGTGTGTGTGTGTGTGTGTGTGTGTGTGTGTGTGTGTGTGTGTGTGTGTGTGTGTGTGTGTGTGTGTGTGTGTGTGTGTGTGTGTGTGTACGTGTACGTGTACAATAGGCTAATTTGTTTGGGCCTTCCAGATTAAGGATTAAGGCTTTGTCGCACATTGAGGGCTTGTAGTTCGGCTATTTTTGTTGTGCGACGCTGTCGTGCACAGGATCATAAATGAGGCTTGATTTACTGTATGTTAAAAGGAAAACCTTCCTGGTTTTCAAACCGCTGTCCTTGGTGGTTTTGACCAGTGGTGGACAGTAATGGAGTAAATGTACTTGAGTACTGTACTTAAGTACATATTCTGAGGATCTGTACTGTACTTGAGTATTACATTTTTGTAATACTTATTACTCTTACTTTCCAAGACAAATATTTTACTTTTACTCGATTACCTTTCTAGGACGGCTGTAAAATACTGATTAGGTTGGCTGTTTTTTTTTTCTTCCCTAAAATGCAAACACACTTCTGCTCTCGCACTAACCGTGTTTCTGGCTTCTGTTTTCTCCTACTTTTACTTTTACTTTTACTTTAAGTTAAGTTAAGTTAAGCTCTGTTTTATATTTCTGCTATCTTTGCTATTTTTGAAAATCCTGTTTGAAAAGGTTCACCTATGATGCAATAAGGGAATTCAACGTGCCTCACACAAAACATTAAGCATTATGACACAGAGTATTAAGAGAAAGCTAAAGAAACACATTTTAAAAGGTTAATTAAACAAATAAAAAACAATTAGAAGAAGATTAAAAACAGCGAATGAAATGACATGCAGAACAAGTTATAACTCAATTAAAGGCAACGACAAACAGAAAGCTCTTCTGCTTTTCAACATGGGGATGGCAGGAGGATGAAAGTGGTTAAATCCTAAGCCATTTACTTGTGAAGAGGCCTGGGTTGAATTGAAGGGGTTGACATGTTGATGTATTTCAGGTTAAAGCCTGAACTCTGACATCTAGATGTTGAAGTGAGACTTTGTGGCACCGCGGCCACTATTTGCATAACATGACAACATGTACGGAACATGTCAACATTTACCGCTCATGGCTGTAGGCTGGTTCTCCTTTGGTTGAGAGCCGTTAACGTGTCAGTAACACAATGAGGGTTTCTGTACCGATTTTGTGTGGATGATCCCGATTCCTGAAGCATGTCAAGAATTTATCAGAGTGTGCAACAGTTGATGGAACTAATCGAGTACAACTGAAAGTAGCAGATCTACAAGCTTGCGTCGCACAGTAGCATTACAGAAAGTAATGGGGCAAAAGTCACAAAGGGATGTTATAGATGAGGACTGCTTTAAGGAAGACATTTAAGACAATTTAGAGATTGTGCAAAATGAGGGTGTTCCTCGCTTTAGACAAAATGAAGAGCTGGCTGAGAGCCTAGCTCCACAAAATGACATTCATCCGTAAAGGATGAATACCAGCATTAATACCTATTATTTATTTACAGGTTCAGCCGTACATTATATGATACCACCCCCCCCTACCTGCATAATTAAATCATCATCATTGTAGGGTTATGTAAGGCATAAATCAGTTTGAATTTAACCAGTAAATCAGTCTTTCCTCCAGGGACTATTTTTGGATAGACCTCATGCTTGATGTTACGTTGTTTCCATTTGTTTCGCCTGGTTCCCCCCCTTCTCAGCCACTTTTGAGTATCTCCCATGTCTACGCAAAATGGGCTTTCGCGAACATCAGGTCACGGGGCATTTCATTGGGTTTCGCTTTTCAGTTTATGGGGCACAACTTCCATTAGGCATTCCTCGTAAAAGGCAAACGGCACTTTCAAGTGCTATCGACTTCTGCTATTGAGAAACCGAGAGACAGAGTCTGACGATAAGAGGGAGAGAAAGATTTATTCCAGACCCAACCAAAGGATGAGGACTCGGCCATAAAACAGAGAGAGAGAGAGAGGCTTTTTATTATATTACTGAAGCGAAACACCACAAACACAATTTATGCATCTCTCACACTCTCGCACATTACTCTGTGGATGACACTAATGTTGATAAGGAAAACATGCAGCTGCAGTGGATTTTGGTTCGTAAAATGCGGCTGTGGGGCCTCTTTGTTCAGCTGCGATGATGGACGGGTAAAACGGTGCATGATCTTTTTTTCTTTATTTGATTTAATCGGTACAGTAGAGAGAGGCAGCTTGAGACACAGGATTCACAGGAACACTGGACATTTTGTTTCCACTTCCTGAAAAGTAACGTTTTTGGCATTGGATTAAAGTTCTCAGTCTGTGAGTTCTTCTTCAGTCAGTTGGATTCCATAGAAGCAAGCCAGCATGTCTTCTATGGAGGCATGTTGCGCAGCAAAAATAGCCAACCTACAAGCTCTCAGTGTGTCACAGACGCATTGAGACTATGCGGCTATTTTCAGTTATTATTTGAAAGATTGGAGCATTTGTGTTCAAACTAGCAATATGTTCAGAAGCATCTTCCATAAAATCTTAATAGTCTGGGATATTTCATATAAAAGCAAAGGTTAAAGCCTCAATCTGTGATTTATTCACCTTGTTGGCAGCATGTACTGTAGAACAGCAGGAACAATATTACTAAAACATAAATTGACATATTGTGTTACTGGTTTAGGAATCCGTGCTAGTGTGGGGGGCTCCTTTCATTATGCTTCACAAATCGCACATAAATTCAGTCGTGAGATTTTATTTTGCTTTAATCCATGTTTGTTCATATAACAGGGGTCTTCAACAGGGGGTCCGGGACCCCTAGAGGGTCCTCAGAGTTACTACACAGGGTCCGCCAAATCTTTCTGTGATATGATTTTTCTTTTTACATTAACCACTTGAACCCCAGCATCCCTTTTTTGAGGAGAACTTTAGCCAAAAAATAGCAGATCTACAAGCTCACAACGCCTCGCAGCGCGAGGCGTTGTGAGCTTGTAGATCGGCTATTTTTGGCAAAGAGGTAAAAAAAAAGTTTAATCTGCAATTTTATACAATATAGAGGGGGTCCCTGTTTCATCTCTCTCTCAACTAGGGGGTCCTTGACCTGAAAAACGTTGAAGACCCATGGCATATAGAGCCATGGTTCTCAAAGTGGGGTCCGGAGACCCCAGGGGTACTTGAGGGGGTTCCAGGGGGTACCCAGCAACATGTGTTAATATAGCATCACAATAATTATGACCTTTTATACTTTGGCTATTCAAAAATAGCAGATGTACAAGCTCATAGCGCGGCACCGAGTGCCGCACTATGAGCTTGTACATCTGCTATTTTTGAAAAATTGTGTTTTTTTTTTTGCAAATATTTGAATATATATTTTTTAAAGCCAACATTTGTAACTCAAATCTTTGCTTCTGGGGGTCCCTGGAACAACATATTTTGAGATGGGGGTCCGCGGCCAAATACATATCATTTTGGGGGTCCTTGACATGAAAAAGTTTGAGAACCACTGATATAGAGGGATTCCACCCGACAGAGACAGTATGTTTACCAACACTAGAGAACCTCATTCTATCTGTGACGGTTTCACTGTGGGCCCAGGAAGAGGAAGTGACAGACAGTTACTGATGCAAACGCGCGAGACAGGAAGCGAGGTGACAGAGAGCTGGGGAGATAAGTGAGAGGAAGGAAAGATGGGTGGTTTTGATACACCACCCACCGCACTGCGTGTTGTTTACACATGAGTACGCACAGTATTTCTACCCACCACCATGGGGATTGTGTGTCATCTGCAGCAGTGAGTGGACCCCATAATAATACTGATGGTTTGTCTATCTTCAGGACTCCTAGTACTGCCCTTTTGCATCTGGTTTTCTAGCCTACCAGGAGATCTAGTACTGCTGGTTTTCAATTGTACCAGGACCTCTCTACTACTGCATATTTTCTATCCTGCTTAGGACCAGTTAGTACTGCTTGTTTTCTGTCCAACCAGGACTTACCCAGGGTGGGGTTGGCGAAAGGGCCTACTCTGTGTGGAGTTTGCATGTTCTCCCCGTGTCTCCTAGGGTAGTTAATACCCTCACAAAAACATGTAGTAATCCTGGTCGCTATACCGCCTCCCCCATGACAGCCGGGGCGCCTGATGGAGGGGAAGGGAACTGGTTGGAATAACGTGTTCCTTCCACGCGCTACGTCCTACCAGGGAAACTCCCCCCTGTCAGGTGACAAGAAGGTCAGTTGGCTCTCATGCACTGAAGGAAGCATGAGCTCGGCCCTGGCCTCCCTGGCTGTGGGGGACTGGTGTAGCGCTGGTGTAGGGCTGGTGTAGCGCCCAGGATCACTTAGGAAATTGGCACCGGGTGAAAAAAATGGGTTACAAAAATCGCGGGATAAAAATTATAGAAAAAAAACAACAACCAGGACTTTTTGTACTGACTGGTTTCCTATCCTGCCAGGACCTTTTATGCTAATACTGCTGGTTTTCTATCCTACCAGGACCTCTAGTACTGCTGTACCTCTACCTCTACTAGGACCTCTACTCTAGTAGCCCACTGCTGGTTTTCTATTGTACCAGTTTGGCTGGCCCCATTGCCATTTTTTAAGGGTTCGGACATTCAGTGTTTCCAAACGGAATATTCTAAGGTTCCTTTTTACTTATTCATTTGGAGCCGGGTGGTATAGCGCCAATAGAGATAAACAAATCTATGTGACATTGCGTGGGCTGCCTCTGACATAATGGGGCTCACTGAGAAATTCATGTTCCTTGATGAGGGAAATAGTTCACTGTATGGAGACATTTCCATTGCATCGTCATAATTATCATTTGTTAATGTCACATAATGCAACATTGATTATAGCAAGCACACTTTGAAGTGCTTTGAAGGTGCCGTGTGCATGGGTCCTACTTCTAAATATAATTCACATAATACGTATGTGTGCAGTATTTGTATTGATTGATAGTTTGTGTGTTGTTAGCTTGAAGATCAGTTCTTGTCGGTAAGCGACAAGCGAGTATAAATTGAGTTTAAAGCTGACAATAAACCATTAATGTGTGTACAGTATCTGTGTCTCACTTTCCCAGCCATCTGGTTGTGGTTTTGTTGGGCTCACTCTCTTCAGTTTATTGTATTAGTGCTGCTGAAACTCGTGAATTGTTTTGTTTCCCCATCTATAACTTGTTTTCTTGTGTCATTGTCGCCCTCGGGCAGCGTTTTTCCTGTTGCTTTCATTCCAATGAGGAAATCATTTTCTCTGAGCTCAGCCTGAAGCCACGATCATGATTGAGTGAGCATAGGGGAATGAATTAAATGGAATTAAACAAAATGAAACTCTTCTATGACGGACGGCACTAGCCTGCAGGCTTTGCGAGCTGTGGATGGCAGGGTCCGGTGTTTGGAGCGTGTCCCAACAAGTTAAACCCAAAATTGAAGCGCCCGTCCTTGTGCTCAGACGGCGTGACTCAGATGCAGACAGACGGAGGTTTTGATGATTCATGAGAGCTGCGGAACAAGGAGGAGGGGGACTCGGGGAAGTAAATCCCATCAGATCGCCACGGCACAGTCTCATGTTTGTCTGTCTGTCTGTGATTCTGACCCTCACATCCCCCTCCTATAGGCAAGCAGTGACTTTAACCTTCCCAAGTGACAAGATTCAATGCATCTGAAGTCTTTATTTATTGAAATCACACTTCAGAATAACAGGTTAAATGGGGAGAGAGAGAGACATTTCCTTGCAGAAAAGAACAGCGATCTGGTTTGACAAATAAGCCACACCGTTTTTTAGCTCCAGGCGTTGGCTCAAGACGAGAATCATTAAAGCTTCAGTTATATTCCATCACATGACAATGTCGCTTGTCTAGGCAAGACAAGGCACACTTAATTGTATATATAGCATATCACCACAACAAGGGAATTCAACATGCCTCACACAAAACATTAAGCATTATGACATGGAGTATCAAGAGAAAGCTAAAGAAACACATTTCCAAAGGATAATTAAACAAACAAAAAACAATTAAAATAAGAAGATTAAAAATAGAGAATGAACTGACACGCAGAACAAATTATAAGAAACTCGATTAAAGGCAACGACGAGCAGAAAGCTCTGCTGCTTTTCATTATAAGATCTAAAAGTTTTAGCAGACCTGCAATTTTCGGAGAGTTTGTTCCAGATATGTGGTGCAGAAAAACTGAATGCTGCTTCTCTATGTTTAGTTCTGACTCTGGGTTGAGAAAGCAGAGAAGTCTAACTATTTTACACTTTGGCTATTCAAAAATAGCAGATCTACAAGCTCATAGCGCGGCACCGAGAGCAAAATTGTTAACTCAAATCTTTGCTTCTGAGGGGTCCCTGGAACAAAATATTTTGAGATGGGGGGTCGGCGGCCGAATGAATATCATTTTGGGAGTCCTTGACTTGAAAAAGTTTGAGCACCACTGATATAGATACGTTTTTCAGAAAACTGTTAGGATTTAGAAGACATTTGTAGAATCGGCTTCAGGTCTTAATGGGTTATTAAGTGGAGTGATATTATAGACTCAGACAGCAGCATTCTGAATCAACTGCAGTTGTCTGATGTACTATGGAAGTTGAAATTCATGTCCCAGTCCCTGACTACAACAAGGCTTGGTCACTTTTGTCTTTGCAATTGAAAAGAATTCTGTCACCTCCAATCGTTGACTGGTTCAATGCATTTACTCAGTGCTTGTATTGGACCATAGTCCCCTTGTGATATGGTTAAGTAAATGTGTGTGTCTTCAGCATAACTATGGTAACAGATTTTGTTGTTTTCCATGATCTGAGCCAGTAGGAGCATGCACATGTTGGAAGGCCTCAGAATGGAGCCTTGCAGAAGATGTAATTTTTGTCCTCTCAGATATGTACCTATAGATACAAAGTTGTCCTTGAAGTATGATTCAAACCAGTTTAGTGCAACTGTGCCAGAAAGTTCCACCCTGCCTAAAAGAACAGATTTTCAAACCGGTCACGGTCTATTGATTATTAATTAGGCGTAAAGTGTATTTAGGCCTCTGGGTCAAGGGGATGTTGCTTTGATTAATGTCTTAGCACATCCAGTGACTCTGTATCAGCTCTGCACACAGTAAAGATCCTCAGTGTTAACTTTAAGGGATAGTTCACCCCCAAAATGATTTTTTTCACCCCATGGAGACTTGGATTCATGGATTTTTTGTTTTGTTTTTGTCGCATTCCTAAGCCAATAATTTGATGACCAAAAACAAAAAAATATCCATGAATTCTCCATGGGGTGACTAATCGCTAGAAAAAAAGTCATTTTGGGGGTGAACTTTCCCTTTAACTCTGAAGAGAGTACAAATGGAACCAAATGGACGTTCCATTTGTACACTCCTCAGAGTTAAATGAACCCTGAGGGGGTTCATATAGACGGGTTTCCGAGCGACGTCATCACAGAGCAGAATGCGCAATCTGCGCATGCCTGGGGGTGGAAGGCGCGTTCGAAAATACAGCCCTGAGCGGCAGTGAGCCATAGCAGTGAGCGCACTGGCCAATACAAACTAATAGCCGAGTGTGCTCCGGTGCGTAATTTCCAAACGCACCCATAGGCTTCCCCCCGCAGCTGCGCGGTCATATTCCTCTCAATGTTTACTAACAGGAAACCTGTCTATAGCCTCCTGTACATACATTGTGTCAGTTTATACAACTTGACCTCTTTTTTTCACCTCCCCGTTCTTTTCTTTTTTTCCCTGCCATTTCAACTGATATGCTTTCCATATGAGCATCTGGCGTTGTGTCATCATTCTGTAGAGACGTTCCCTCGGAATGAAATGAATACTGTGCGTTTCATCGTGCACCCGTAGTGCATTGGTTCTCAAAGTTGGGTCCGGGGACCCCCAGGGGGTCTTTGGCGGGGTACCAGGGGGTCCCCAGCAAAATGTGTTAATATAGCGTCACAACAATTTTAACCACTTTAAACTTTTATACTTTGGCTATTCAAAAATAGCAGATATACAAGCTCATAGCGTGGCACCGAGTGCCGCGCTATGACCTTGTAGATCTGATATTTTTGAATTTTTTTGCAAACCTTTTGAATAATTATATATACATTTTTTAAAGCAAACATTTGTAACTCAAATCTTTGCTTCTGGGGTGGTCCCTGGAACAAAACATTTTTTAGATGGGTTTCCGTGGCCAAATACATATAATTTTGGGGGTCCTTGACATGAAAAGTTTTGAGAACCACTGCCCTAGTGCACAAATTGTCATTCACACACTCTCTTTTCAGTCTCTCGTTCTCCCGTTCCCTCTCTCCTCCCAGCTCTCCCCCCCCCACCCACCCAGCCCCTCTTCCTCTCGTGCAAACGTCAAGCAGCCCTGGCTGCATGCATGCATGCATTCTCTCTCTCTCTGGCACACATGCAAAACAAATCACTCTGCTGTCCTGGTCGGCCAAGCGGTTCAGGGAGGACCACAGACAAATGACGGACCCCTCAGCCCTGAAGGGACAGACTGGGAGGAGGAGGAGGAGGAGGAGGAGAAGAGCGGGGTGGGACGGAACGAGAGGAGGGAGAGAGGGGGCACGAGAGGGTACAATAGGAGATGAGACGAGAGGAGAATACAGGAGGAGGAGAGGAGGAGGCGGGAGGGCAGGCAAGGCATGCTCGAATGGAGAACGTGTTTTGGATCAGAGAGAGAGACAGAGGAGAGATAAGGAGGGGGTGTAGGAGGAGGTGGACGACGGCAGCGTTTTCCCTTTGAATCCATAAAGTGAGGCAATGGAAAGGTTGGTCCTATAGCCTGACCACACAACCCCCCAGTCCCCCACCCTGCTTTACTGCTCCACCAGTAAAGTCCTGTGTTGATTTAAAGGTGGTGTGAGTGATATTTCCGTGTTAAAATGGGTGCTAAACGGCTCTATATTCCGATAATTATTGCTACAGAGTGTTTGTTCAGTAATGGGTCTCCCCATCCCTTTTCAGGCACTCGGCCTGATTGCCTCGTTCGTTCCCAGTGACTTTTTAAGGCTAATAGTACTAATGAAAAATAACAGCACACTGTGTTAAAATGGTCACTCTGAGTAAAAACTAATATTGGCATTCTAGTGTGTACATGTGGAACTGAAAGTGTACACATGTGACACTGTCAGATTTACAGGTGGTGTAAGCGATAGTTGTTGGTAATAATAAAACTTATGTTAAAGCTCTAATTCAGATAATTATCATAGTGTTTGTTCAGTAATAGGGGTCTCCCAGTCAGTCTGTCCAGCTCTTACTAAACAGAAAAGTCAGGATACCAATTTTATCCAACTCTGTTTACAACTCTTTAGTAAACAGAAATTACTTTTCAGGTTAGGATACCACTTTTATCCAATCAAGAGAGAGACAACTAATGCAGGACACTGCAACAACAAGGGAAATTGGAAGTGATGGGGGGGGGGGGGGGCAAAATTGGAGCTGGAAAACAAAACAAAATAAAGCTGATAAATGACCTTGGGGCGTTCTCTCTCCTGCTTGGATACAATTGGTATCCCTGAGTTTTCTGTTTAGTAAGAGCTGGACAGACTGACTGGGAGACCCCTAATTACTGAACAAACACTCGCTATGTTAACGATGTTAATTAGAGCTTTAACATAAGTTTTATTATTACCAATAACTATCACTTACACCACCTGTAACTCTGTCAGTGTCACATTTTGTACACTGTCAGTTCCAAGTGTATACACTTAAAGGTTTACTGTGTCAACGTTTTCTACATTTTCTTTCTTGTCAATTCCATAAACTACCCTGAGCAACGTTCTGTGTTTGAAAGTTGCTCTACAAAGTCCACTGCACAGTAAGCCCCCCAAAAAATGTACTCCCAGAGTGTCCGCTTTAACGCTATGTGCTGTTATTATTTTTTATTAGTACTATTAGTATTAAAAAGTACCTGGGAACAAACGAGGGAATCAGGCCGAGTGCCCGAAACTTCACTTGCCAACTGGGAGAAAAGGCAGCAGGCGAGAGTGAGGGATGTGGCAAGCGACGACGGATGGATGGATAGATGGGTGGATGGATGGGGGAGGTGAAGAAACGTGAGTTGAGAGGGAAGGATGTATAGCTAGCTAGCTGGAGGAGGAGGAGTAGGAGTTTTTTTTTTTTTTGCAGGGAACAAGCTGTTCCTATAGAAGCATGTAAATGAGGGGAAAGGAAGGAATTTGAAAGGGGAGAGGAGAGGGTCACGTCACCGGAGGAGGGGAGGGGAGGGGAGGGAGACTTTCTGCCTGCAGCTCTGGAACAGACGGTCCCTACAGGGCTCGTTTAAAGCTTATTTAACCCATTAAGACGGATTTTAACAACTTTAACCATTATTTTATACTTTGGCTATTCAAAAAGAGCAGATCTACAAGCTCATAGCGCGGCACTAGTGCCGCGCTATGAGCTTGTAGATCTGCTCTTTTTGAAAAATCATGAAAATTTGCAAGATGTGCAAATCTTTGAATATATATATTTTTAAAGCGAACATTTGTAACTCACAAATCTTTGCTTCTGGGGGGGTCCCTGGACCTAAATTGTTTGAGATGGGGGTCCGCGGCCAAATACATATAATTTTGGGGGTCCTTGACATGAAAAAGGTTTAGAAAGTGGGGACTCCCCCTGGATAAGCGATAGAGGTTTGGGGTTTGAATCCCTTCGGGTAGGACGTGAAACAGGAGAAATGCTAAACATCAAAAGAAAGTGGACAAAGACTAAAAGTGGCCAGCCAAAGAGGTTTATATAACGGCTAATAAAGTCTAATAAAAAGTGAATTCTAAGAAGTGATTTACAAAGGAGATAGTGAATAGGCGTCCCACATTCTAGGCTCTTGGACGTGGAAAGGCACAGAGCGCACGTCATAGTGAAAAATAATGAAGTGATTCTGCACCATCCTTTCAGAAGCTAAATGGGTCAGAATCAGAACCATAAACACGTTATTATCACACTTTAACCACTTGATCTACGAGCTCACAGTGCATCACGTAGTGAGAGTGTAGATTGGCTCTTTTCGGCAAAGAGATTTGATGTCGAGGGAAAAAAAGGATGGGTCTTTGGTAGAGTCTCCTGTGGGACTCCGGTCAACAAAACATACATTGTTTAACCTATTCAGTCCGGGAACGCATATATGTGTCATTTTAGATTTTTAGCCATAACCATTATTTTATACTTTGGGCTATTCAAAAATAGCAGATATACAAGCTCATAGCGCGGCACCGAGTGGCGCGCTACAAGCTTGCAGATCTGAAATCTTAAAAAAAAAATCTGAACATTTGTGCAAATCTTTTAATATATATTATTTTTTAAAGCAAACAGATTTGCACACATTTTCACTATTTGTTTTTCTTCAAAAATAGCAGATGAGCTTGTATATCTGCTATTTTTGAATAGCCAAAGAAATCTAAAATGATACGGATGAGTTCCCGGATTGAATGGGTTAAATGGTTAAACATACCTTGCAGTGGCGACCCGACAGACAAGTGGTTGCCATATGAGAGCAAAGAGCCCTGATCAGTGAGTCCCCAGGTTTTATTCTCGGGGGCCGGATGGAACATTTGCTGCATGTCTTTCCAAGACTCTCTCCACATTTCCTGTTCTCTCTACACATTCTTTTTCATCTTTCTAAGTAACTTTGTCCAGTGTAGCGCAGTACTGTGGACATCACATTCACGTGTATATGTTTGTGTGTGTGTGTGTGTGTGTGTGTGTGTGTCGGAGAGAAACGGTAGTTAACCCATTCAATACCGGGAACACATCTGTGTCATTTTAGATTTCTTTAGCTATTCAAAAAATAGCAGATATACAAGCTCATAGCGGATTGAATGTGTTAATAGATCTCGTTCAAAAGTCTGATCGCTTGATTCAAGAAGCGCTTTTGTGCTCTTCTCGTCTGTCCCTTGAGGCTATGGAATAGTTTTTCTGTGGCTGACTTGTAGAAGGTGCAGATCACCTGGAATCACAAGAGAGGGCCTCAAGAAATACATTGAAATATGTAGTGATGAAGCAGCTATTGCAGCTATATTATGCCTGGCATCCCTGTTGTGAGCAAATACATTATTATTATAGGCCAAATAAATGCATGGGGAAAAAAAATAAACAAAAGGAACATTAAAAAAATAAAACAAAATGGTGTGTAAAAAAAAGAAGAAAAAAATCCAAAATAGCCGATCTACAAGCTCAATGTGCCGCATTGTGACATGCTGTGAGCTTGTAGGTAGGATATATCCGCTATTCCACTTATGACGAATGAAGTATATAGAGCTAATTATGTGTTTTCTTTGCTTTTCGTTTTAATACTTGATGGTCAAACAGGAAAAACATGGCAACTGTACTCATGTGGTGTCTTTTTCCTGTAGCTGTAGAACCTTCTGTGAAGAGAGCCATTAGACCCGGGAAGAGCCGGAGAAGTCCCCTGCAGACCCTCTACAATGGCGACCCGGTGAGCATACAGTATTTGGTCATCTTTTAAACAGTATGGAATATCAAAGCCCCGTTTAAGGGTCAGGGTGAACATAATTTGTACGTAATTTGGTGAAAAGAAATGGTCTCTGCAAGTGACATTTGTGATTCAAATTTGGGGTAGATCAGATGCTGCTAATGATTTTAGCATCTTTTTTGTGAAATAGGCCCCATAACTTCGGAAGGAAATCATAGCCAATCAGAATGGAATATGACACGACTCCAGATTGAATGTGAACCGATTGGTTCTGGACAAAATCTTGTAGGAGTAGAAGCAAAAAGTGTGTTTTTAATAAAATGCTAAATCTAGTTTGGTGGAAATGGGCATGGCCTCAAGAGGGGGAGTTGCACCATCATCCAAGGAATCCAGGGGAAAATAAAATAATTGTACTACCTACAGTTCAAGAGCTATAGGCCAAAACCCAAATCAGCTTGATGTAGCACCACAATGAGATGGAGGTGGAGAGGTGGAGTGTCTTCCTTGGTCTACTGGGAGTGTGCTTCGCAAAGTTTGACGCTGATCAGTTCAGTAGTGTCCAAGGTTAGCTGGGCACACACACACACACACACACACACACACACACACACACACACACACACACACACACACACACACACACACACACACACACACACACACACACACACACACATGCCACCCATTTCGAATGCTGTCAATGCACTGAATGGGACATTATCACGTTTAATCAGACTATTGATTTGTCTAAGTAGGGGAGATACTGACCTACCCACGTTTAATCAGACTATTGATGGGTGAGATGCTGACCTTCCGACGGGGCTCAGTAGGTGTTTTGTATAAAGTATAGTTTTGGACCGCGTCGGTTGCGCCGTCTCAAGTGAACTGGAGCTATGAGAGGCACCACCAAGCGAGCCAAAGCGAGCAAGTTGCCGTGCCGAACGTTGCGATGTTCGCTTGAGCGGACTTGGCGCCGTCCAAGTTATGTACCGATAGGCACAGAATCGTAAATCATGTTTTGGGGTGAGCGTTTGCCCCAGCTTTCATCAACCCACGTTAGGTAGGTCAGTATCTCACCAATCAATAGTCTGATTAAACGTGATAATGTCCCATTCAGTGCATTGATAGCATCCGAAGCCGGTGCACACGCACACATAGGCGCACACACACATGGACACATACACACACATGGGCACACACACTGACAGTGGCAAAAACATAGTCTTTGCCGCCCGGTCTTACAAATAAATAAATAATAGCACAGTGTGTGTGTGTGTGCACGCGCGTGTGTGTGTGTGTGTGTGTGTGTGTGTGTGTGCGCGCGCGCGCGTGTGCTCATTATGTTACAACAGCCCAATACTTACAGCAGTTATATCAAGTAGATTGCAATAACTATCCGAAACAGCCTGCAATATTACAACAGCAAAGTGTCAGTAGCCTGAAATATGCCAACCCCAGGTCAAGAACCAGGATTAAGTAAATGACTACACACAACACACAGTGCTAATGTGATTAAAATAATGTTTTTTGGTAATATATTAGGTGACCCCCTCCCAAGAGTACCAACACAACTCAAACCCTATAGCCAATCTACATATGAGGGAAATGACTGTTGGTTCCGCCTTTTAATATGAGCTCCAATGACCCAAAGACCTGCAGCGACCAAATCCATCACCATCTGTGTTGCAGTCTCTTTCAATACTGAGGTTGAAAGAGACTTTCTAATCTCCCCAGATGTAACCTGAAACTTTTCATTTGGAGGACGTTGGGAAAGGAAAACGTCCAATCTAATTTACCGCCGCCTGTGCAGATCTGCTTTCTCAGAAAATATTGCTCTTGGACATGATTGTTGGCATCATAGATTAGTTGAGCTTTTGCTGCAGGGTATTAAATCCTTAAGGTCACATTCGCCTACGAAGTGAGTGTTTAGAGGTTATTCCATTGAATTTTATCAGCCTGTTTCAATTTTGGAGATTCAAGATGGATAGCATTTGGGAGAATCCCTCCTCTCCAAAAGGAAATAATGTAAAAAAAAAAAAGAAAGAAAAGAAGACCAAAGCTGAATCATTCAGTAGTACATCAAAGTACAGATGCAGTCATTTACTTCAGTTACTCCACCATCAACAGGATTGTTTGGGGAAATACTGCAACGCTAATTCGTTCATTTGTTTTCATTGATTTATTGTTTATAATTCCAAGGACGGCACACAATTAAAGATAATTGCACTGGAGTTGGCTAGCATAATTCTGCATCTGTTTAGCCCGGAGCAGGTATACAACACACAAATCAAATACACACTGTGACATTTGAATGGGAACGCTGTGGTTCCAATGTGGATCTCAGCCAGCCTGTGATGTCAGTTGTCTATGATATATCTGTGACATATATGACTCCACATTTTGGCAAGGTTTCAGCCCAGTCAGCACCCCCATGACTTCCTTAATCCATTATGAAATTAAGTTTAATAATTCAAAAAGTATAACTGCTTTATAAACAGAAGGTTCTTGGTTCAAAACTAAAGTTTCTTGTTTTGTTTTTGTACCTGGCTCTAATTCTAAAGCGTGCAAGAGAATTGCATTAGTATGAATCATGGTGGTACAGTGGTTAATCTACAGCAGGGGTCTTCAACCTTTTCAGGCCAAGGACCCCCTAGCTGAGAGAGAGATGAAGCAGGGACCCCCTCTACATATTGTATAAAAGTGTGTTGCAGATTACACCTTTTCATAGATTTCAACAGTGTTGTGTGAAATAATGTTTTTGGTTTATTTCACTTAAACCCTCATGTCAATACTTCAATCGTTGGCTCTGTACTTGATCTGCTCTTTTTTCCTTCTACACCAAACCCTTTTGCCGATAATAGCCGATCTACAAGCTCTGCTATTTTCGGCTATTTCCCCTCAGAATAGGGATTCTAAGGTTGAAGGTGTTAATGTAAAAAATAAATCCTATCACTCAAAGATTTGGTGGCCCCCCTTTAGTAACTCTGTGGACCCCCAAGGGGTCCCGGACCCCCTGTTGAAGACCCCTGATATACAGCACTTGAAAAGCAGAGACTGTGAAAGTAGTTGGTTCAAATCCAGCTTTTGTAAGATCTTTGTTCCACATGTAAATCTGATAAGGCTAAGTCATTACCATACTTGTCACATTTATCTTCCATGTGTCTGTGGGTCAGGGGGAAAGTCAGCGTTTTGTAACCAGAAGGTTCAAATGGATGATAATAGTAATATATTTATATAACAAAAGGGAGTCTACTGCTGCGCCTCAGCCAAACGAGGCAAGCCCAGTGCAATTGTAGAAGAGAACACACTGGAGCAGCTTGGACAATTAAAGTCATGACTCTGAGGAAGATGCAGTAGCATCGAAAAATATAGGCTAAGTAATTAGCCTGTGACATAGTCGCCACATTTATCTCAGGTGTCTGTGGTGCAGGGGAAAAGCCAGTGCTTTGTTAACGGAAGGTTAGAGGTTGAAAACCAGCGATGAGTTGCTGTTCTTTTAAGTTTGTGCCTGGCTCGAATTCTTCACTGAAGAGCGTTGTGAGAATGAGCGCTTTTGTGGCTGGAAGCAGTACAGAGGCGTTTGTAAAGCGCAACCAAAAGGTGTGTTTATTCACCGACATCAAACAAGACAATACAGGAGCTCCAACACAGGTGACAGACATGGTGTTGCCTGGCTCTCATTCTACCTCTAACTGAACAGGCTTGTTACTGGCAGCGTTTTATACTCAGCTGGAGCAGCTGAGGCAATTAGGACTCCACCATGTCAAGGGGTAAATCAACAAATATACAAATAAAGAAATATATAAATACAGGAATACATATAACATTAACTCTCATAAAATATCTTAAAACTCCATGAACTACACCACTACTGATTCTCATACTACAACTTTACACAAGATCCCTCACCATTCCAAATACACATTACAACCCCCCTCTGCCCTTCTGACTTGGTCCAGCCCAATTACACTGGCAAACAGAACAGCCCAACTTGGTACATGTTAAGCTTTCAATCATTACTTAGCATTACCCATATTGCACCTCTCACACATTCCACTTAGTCTCTATTGCACTCATATTACACCAATTGCACTTGCCAGATACTGTATCACCAAACATGTTGTCTCCATAGGTGGACTAGTTAGCTGAGTGGCCAGCTCGGCTGGACAGGACACAACTCAAATGTTAAGTTAAATGTAATCAACAATAACATGACTGCATTCCTTTCTGCGCAAACTACAATGTGCAAATTACACCGTGCAAATATTAAAGTGATAGTAACAGAGGTCCTCTCTGTTACAAGTGTGCAAGAGAACTGATTTTAGCAGGAACCATGGTGGTACAGTGGTCAGATACAGAACTGTGAAGGTGGGTGGTATAATCCACCTTTTGTAAGATCTTCACTCTGCATGTAGATCTGATAAGGCTATGTAATGCCTTTGCGGTTCAAGGCCACTCTTAAGATGATTCTCACTCTCCATTTAAATTCTAAAAGGTCACGTATTACACTCTAGCTCATAGCTTCATGTCTCTGTGGCACTAGAGATCAGTCAGTAGTTTGTGGTTACAGATCAAGGGGCCAGCTTGAGATCTTTACATTGACTCTAATACGGAAGAGACAGTTCATATTAATGGCCTGTAGTTTCGCTGTTTTACCCCTGCTGGTGTCATTAAGAATATTCTCTCAAATTCAATGTAAGCGGATGGGTTTTTGACAAACATTAGACTTGATTTTCTTACCTTAAACACTGTCATAAATACTATATGCTTCCAGTCGCTAGTTTAAAGTCTCCTTTCAATCATCATGATATGCGTTTTGCTAAATTATGGTCCCATTTATTTTAAAATTGACGATAAAGTAGGGTATGCTCTAGGAGGGGCGGGATGATTTGATTGACAAGCTACACAACCAATAGCATTCATTCCCCGCCCCCGCTCTTGATTGACAAGCTACCCAACCAATAGCATTCTTTATGGATTGATTTCCGGTTCCTATTCCCGGTTACTTTTTGGCATATTTTAAAGATGGCGGATTTCAAATTCCTGAACAATCGGCTTCATTTCCGGTCTGTAGAAACCAGAGGTGTGGCTTAGTCCATTATTTTTATACAGTCTATGTTACAGACCAGTAAAGAAGATTTTCTGTCTCTTTTCCCCCCCTGTCTTTCTCTCTCCACCTAAATTTAAAGCCGCAGCTCATTTAAAGCCCAAGCATGGGCTGTATTTGTAACATGTTCTCCAGCCTTTAACCACCTGAACCCCAGCATCCCTATTCTGGGGGGGAACATTTGCCAAAAATAGCCAACAAGCTCACAATGCGCTTCTTTGTGGCGCGCTGTGAGCTTGTAGATTGGCTATTTTTGTAAGACAAAGACATTTGGTGTAGAAGGAAAAAAGCGGTCCGAGTACAGTTGCAACTCAGATCTGTTTTACTAAGAATAGAAGGTTTAAGTGGTTAAGAAACATTAGGCAGGTGTGTGTAGCCAAATCAAACTTAGCCAAGTCTACCCATTTACAGCAGAAATACTATTACATTTATGACATAATCCAAATATAATCATTGAATCATTACTGAGATGTTTTCTCACTGACAGCCAACGGAAAAAACAAACAAAGTATTTGGTCCTTTTGTTTGTTTTTTTTCTGGGGGATTTCTGAGCCTGCATGTTCTCAATCAACATAATTACATCCTCCTTCCTGGGTTTAACATGTGACCAGCATACAAAATAAGATTCAAACCCCTAACCATCATATTGTGGAACCTCTCCATTTATCTTGTGCCACCAGGCCTCTTTATTTAAGTTGTACCTGCATGGCTCTAATCTTTCACAGAAGAGCATACAAGAGACTTGTGTCAGTATGAACCACAGTGGTAAATACAGGTCTTGAAGAACAGAGCCTGTGAGTTCAAAACTCAAATACACTTTTTTTTAACAAACATATTTGCAGTCCTTCACCTAACCTGTTCATTGAAACATTAATTAAAGTGAACCAACGATGAAACACCACAAAATAGTTGTGAACTATTCCAATTGTGGATTTCTAATGGCTAGTTTTAAACTCCAAATGTAAAAACGTAAACATTAAATTCCAGCATTACTTCATTCTTCTTCTTCTTCTTTGGACTTTAATGGCGGTTGGCATCCATAAACATTGGATTATCGGCATCTACTGCACTGTAAAATCGTCACAGTGAAAACTAATCTCATGCCCAACCATGTCCATTCTATCACCCAGACCCAACTGAGTTGGTGTGAATCCTTCCCTCAGCGTACTAGCCATCTTCTCCACTTACCTCCTACAACCTTCAATAACATCCTGGCTGCATCCAGCACCATCTTGATTCTTTCAGACATCCCTCCATCCCTTGTACTTCAAGAACACAATTAATGATCCTTGCAATGAATGCTGGAAATTGTTTCTTATCCATTTGTTTAATCAGCTGTATTACCTTTTCCTAGTGGTTCCTGCTGTACTGCCACACTTTCATTGTTCCCCTCCAATCTCTTTACTGACTCAGCATAGGACAAAAATAAGGCAATCATTGAAGGTGACACATTTGTGCTGACTTAAGCCATTAAAAAAAAATAGTTATCTGCCAAAACGGGTCATAATAGTGCTCACTGACACTGCTGGGGTAAGATTAGATCTCAACTGTAGATTCGACAGGTTTCATCAGTTCTAGAAAATGTCCGTCTGGGAATTGGAAGGTCGCTGGTTTGCCCATGTCTACATGTCTACGTGTCCCAAGTAAGACACTTAACACCAACCCCCTCCCCCCGTGCACTCATCATGGCTATCTTGTGGCTATCAGCTACAAACTGTAAAAGCAATTTCCTCTTACCTCAGGATCAGAAAATACTCCCATTCTGCCTCTTACTTAATATGATTAATATTCTTGTTTTTGTGCTCACCTAACTCTTGGTTCTGATCCTTTCCCTCCGATGGCAGCAGTCAGAGCTGTGGCTGTCCCAGAGACTGGCCCTGCAGGACCGCAGGGACCTGCTGGAGGAGGCGTGTCTCAGTCACACCCGGAAGCGCAGGGTGCTCTCCCCCGAGGACCTCCGACACCTCATCGTCGACGACAAGCACAGCCTCATCTACTGCTACGTGCCCAAGGTCTGTTACTGAAGAGCTGCCTGGAGAGCTCTGTCAACAGCATTCAATAGGACTCTGGTGCCCGTTGACAAAGCTCAGCCAACGCCCATATCGCCGCTGTCGGGGAGAAACCTCATATCTCCTTTTTTAATACATTTTGTATTGATGCCCTATTTCATCATACAAGAGTGTCACACAAAAGTAGCGAAAATAGCAGATCCAGAAGCTCGCAATACATCACGATGTGACACGTTGTGAGTTTGTAGATCTGCTATTTTCACACATTTTTTATGTTTTTAAAATAATAAAAAAAGAACCGGTTTTGGACATCCAAGGTTTTTCACCCGACAGCAACGATATTTAACCTGTTCTGAGGCTAACATTTGACAAAGATAGCTGATATACAAGTTCACAACGACCTCCGTTGCGACGTGTTGTGAGCTTGTAGATCGGCTATTTTAATATAAGATATTTAATATGAAGCAAAAACAGGAGGGCGCTTTGCACAGGGCCCTTGGGAATACGGTCAACTAAGTATAGGGTTTAAGTGGTTAAAACGCTTAAACCCTGTACTTACTCTGTGCTGGGAGAATAATCTTGAAGACTTATTAAGTCTTGAAAACAGGCTTGTCAAAACATTATCCTTTAGAGTCTAGACCCTCAGGTGTTTCTTTGTTTTATATTTGAGATTAATATTGTACATCTCAAGTGTCTTGTCAAATAGTTTAACACAGTTTAGCAGAATCAGCTTTAATCACTTATTCACTTTTATCTACACTAGCATGTGTTGTGTTCACCTTACGTAGGAAACAATATGCAGGTAGGCTGTTCAGAGAGGTATTAATAATTTAAGTTATTAATAACTTGGTTGTGTTGATGTATGTGTTATATCGTCCTCCAGGTGGCCTGTACCAACTGGAAGCGTGTCATGATGGTATTGACTGGTGACGGGCGCTACTCCGACCCCCTGGACATCCCCGCCAACGAGGCCCACGTGGCGGGGAACCTCCGCACGCTCTCCGAGTACCCCGTCGCCGAGATCAACCACCGCCTCCGCACCTACCTCAAGTTCGCCTTTGTGCGCGAGCCCTTCGAGCGCCTGGTGTCGGCCTACCGCAACAAGTTCACGCGGAGCTACAACACGGCCTTCCACAAGCGCTACGGCACCAAGATCATCCGCCGGCACCGGGCCGACGCCGAGCCCGAGGCGCTGGAGAAGGGCAGCGACGTCTCCTTCCAGGAGTTCGTCCAGTACCTGGTGGACCCGCGGACGCAGCGCGAGGAGCCCTTCAACGAGCACTGGGAGCGGGTCCACTCGCTGTGCCACCCGTGCCTGATCCACTACGACGTGGTCGGCAAGTACGAGACCCTGGAGCCGGACGCGCAGGCCGTGCTCAGGCTGATCGGAGCCGACGGGACCGTGCGGTTCCCCACCTCCGGCAAGAGCACGCGGACCGACGGGGACATGTCGGCGCGCTTCTTCAACAACATCAGCCCCTTCTACCAGAGGAAGCTGTTCAACCTGTACCGCATGGACTTCCTACTGTTTAACTACTCCACACCGCAGTACCTCAGGACGCAGTGACGGGGAGGACATTACGCTTAGTTGCGCGCTGGTGTCGCACAGCGAAAATAGCTAATCTAGAAGCTCACAACGTGTCGCAGTGCGACATGTTGTGAGCGTCTAGATCTGCTATTTTCGGTGTGCGATATGGCGCATAACCAAGTATAAATCGGGTATTAGCGTCAAGGAGAGAACTTGAGGGGTTTCTGGCACTGAAAGGGTTTGGAGAACGAAGTGGACTGGCCTTTCTTTAGGATTCTCAAACAATGGCCATTGGATTTGACTCAGGGAGTCAAGATTCAATGAGTGCAACCTTTTCTATGTTGGCAATTTGCCTCTTCAGCAGGAACGAGGGGGGGAAGGGTGGGGGGCTCATACATTTGCATTTGGATTACAGTCTTTCAGAGCTTTTGAGGTTCAGCTGAATTCAATCAGGATGTTTTATTTAACCTGGTGGCTGCTTGAAGTTCAATGATCTCCAAGCACAGAATAAGCCACAGTTTTGAGCTGAATTCCCTTTTGACTCCATGTCATGAGGCCTGCACACATGGATTTTTGAAGATGTGAATGTGCCTTGCTAGAGTCAAATCTAGAGGGCCTGCTGCGGTAAACATACATCCTCAAGGCCCGTTTCATTTCAGCCTAGTGAGCCATAAGTAAGAAGTCACACTGACGGGAAGCGGGTTCTTCTCTTGCACACATGTGAGTGTGTGTTGACTGTGAAACAGACTACGACGTGTTGTCTGAAAGCCGATCTCTCTGCAAGGCCTTTTTATTTATGTATGCCCAGAGTATTTATTATCTACAGAGACGATGGACTCCTCATTTTGTGAACATGAATGAATTTGATATGTGTTGTCGGAGTTGTGCTTTTTTCAGTGTGAATGTTTGGCTTGCACGTAAGATCAAATCGCTCTCATCTTTTGCACACAAATGGTTGCCAAAAAAAACAAAGGCTTCTGGGGAACAGCAGAACTTGAACACAGCCTTTTTACCAACTTGTGCTTTTTTTAATAACTTTATCACATGATCTTCCACCTCTCTTTGGATGCAGTGCCGGCCCAAGGTGTTTGGGGGCCCTACACAAAAAGTCTATGTGAGGCCCACTATTTTGGTCGAAAACTACCCCGAGGCCTTCATCCAGAAAGATTCGGCACCAATAGAAATATATTTAGATTAATACAAATGTAGCACACAATATTAAAATGTGTCATGATATTAACCACTTATGCCCTATTTTATTCTTTAAAAGAAATCTGAAATTGTGAAACATAGCCTTTTTATTTATTTCTTTGTATTGTTAGTCTACAATTATATCCCCAAATTACATCCCCAAAATAGGGATGTCAGGATGCAAGTGGTTAAAAGGGTAGAATTATCACAGACAGAAGTAAAATTGTAATATGTATCACACTACTAGTTGCTTCCTTAGATTAATTGATTGGCAAAAAAATAAATAATTATTATGTTGGAGGGAGGGGGCCCGAAACAAATATTGACCTTGTTTAGCGGGTCGGGCCGGCCCTGCTTAGATGTATATCACAGAGTTTCTTTCGTGTCTCTGATTCCAGTAATAGTTTGGATGTGTCCTGGATCCCCGTCTGTATTTAGCTCTGGGCAGGCAGGTAGGCTGAACAAACAACCACATAGCTGTGGTCAGGGGCAGTACTGGCCCTGATCTGGAGCCCAGTCAGAGCCTCCCTTGTCAGGGAGGACATGGGCACGGAAAGGGTTACCCACCCACAGTCATGGCCTTTACAAGGCCTTGTTTCAGCCAGCCAAACGCTATGGAATTCATGGCTCTGAATTATGGAAATGTAATTGGAGTTTCAGGTAGAGATTTTTAATAAACAGCAAGGATATTATGCCGGGTTTAGGGAAAGGTGTGCTCATTTTATACGTCTACGTTATTTGGTTTGTCATGACAGAGGTAGAAAACTGGCATTGTGTCTGTGCCAGCGTTGGCAACTTTTTAGGACATAAACAAATGCAAAGATGATGGATCCGGATTATTATGTTAAAGAAGGGTTTCGTAATTGGCAGAATTGGCTGTTTGCGTTTGTTTATGTGCTATAAGAGTGCATGTACAATGGCAATGTGCTAAAAGAGTGCCTTTGAGACCCGTTTCACTGGGTAATGGAAGTAAATGAGAACATTTTGGAATGTAATTTAATAATGAGTGGAGCAACTATTGAAGATATCTCACCAAAATGTATGTTACATCATGGCAAGGTAACGACACAATCCAAACCTCTATCAAAGTGTCATTTTTACAAATCTATTTCTCCTTTTTCCCATTAAGACACAAGGCCAATTCTTCAAAAAAATGTTCAATGTATTTTTTGAATAGCCAACGCGAAAAATCTAAAATGACACACAGATGCTTTCCCGGTTCTAATGGGTTTTAAACTTCAGCACAGATGTAGTATTGCCAGCCATGCCAGTTTTAATCCAAGATTGTGATCCCCTCAAGCATGCTTTTAGAAACGTGCAATACTTTATCCGTTTGAATGGGTAGTGTGTAGGAAGCTGCATCTTTATGCTGTAAGTGGCTTTCCACATTTTATTTGTCAATTTGTCTTTTTTGTATCAAGCCTGACGTCTGTGCCACAGCAACTTCCCAGCTACACTTTCCAAACATGGATAACAGGGATTCCTTTATTATTGTTTTGCGGTTGTCTTTTTTCCGCAAGCGGTTTATCTCAAGCCATATTCTACAAGAAGCTGTGACTTGCTGAAAACGTCTTTTTTTTCCCTCCCCCCTCTCTCGGCTGCTTTGAGGATGTAGCATACTGTAACTTGACATTATTCTCATCTTTTGGGGATTTCAGAGGACTAATAAATATGTACAGTAGGAAATGGCGTATCACATTTAGGACAGTGGTTCTCAAAGTGGGGTCCAGGGACCCTCAGGGTTCCTTGAGGGGGTTTCCAAATGGACCCTTACAGGTCTGTATCTCTGGGAGTGTACAAATGGAACCAAATGGACCCTCACGGGTCCATTTGGTTCCATTTGTACACTCCCAGAGTTATGGGAAAACGTTTGAGAACCATTGATGTATGGGTATCTGATCAGAAGTCTGACATCTTCCACAGTTTCTAAACGGATGTTTGTTCAGTCGAGACAGTGAGCTGGTTGTGGTTGAGTCACTATGAAACTACTATGACACCAGACTGAACAGTGAATCAGTACAAACTGTGACATCCAGTTACTGCTTCTTGAAACCACCAAAGCCCACAACTCATGAGAGTTCCATGTGTACACTCTCAAGAGCTCGATTAGTAATGAGGCTTTTTACTGTGTAAATCTGATGTGTAATGATGATGATACAATTCGGTTAAATGGTTCCTGTCAATTGAGTTTCACCAAATTGTCTTTATTTTTTTATTTCTGGGGGGGAGGGCGGGTTAAGTGAACAAATTTTTATTTTTTTTGTGAACAACCTGATTTCAAGAAGCAGATACCACATAATTTATATAAAATTGATGGCAGAATGACTTCAGATATCCAGAATTCATCATAGCCCATTTTTAGTTACTTGGAAAAAAAGTGATTCTGATCCAAGATACTCCATCACTCTGAAGCGACTGATCGTACCCAAGAATCCCAACACTGAATCATTCACAGGAACCATAAACATTACTACTCCGTTTGACGACACTGTTGGTTTTTATTAAAATAGAACTGTCCAGAAAACAACAGACACTCACCACACATTTACCACATTTCAGCATCTCTACGCACGCCAAAGAAAGTACAGGCGCTGAGGTCACAAGGACTGTTGCATCGTTCTGCAAAGGCATACGGAAAAAAGTGCAAACCCCTTAACACATAACGTGGCAGTGTGACCGTTGGTGTAAGACGTTTCACGTGACAATGAACAATTACAATGTTTTTAATAAAGTCTCTGACTGTGATACCGAGCGGTGTGGTGTGTTGACTTTTAGACAAAGACACATTTTAAAAGAGATCTCGCTTTGGCAACTTTGGATGTGCAATCAAAATAAAAAGGGTGCAACGGTTATTGTGCTGTTATATCACGCTGCTCTACCACATCGAATTTAAACACATTTATGTACTGCTGGAAGGTGAGGTGAACCGGTCTGCTTATCAGAGAACATGTTGGCACTGTACCTTTCTGTAAATCACAAGATATATTGATGTTTTTCAACCCAAAATGCATTGCATACCAATGTTTCCAGATGCGGACCATGTCTCAATCCTAGATTTCTAAGTCAAATACCAAGAGCAATTTCAAAGTAGACAAACTGATTCTCATGCTATTGTTATACAACTCAAACGGCGCAGGGTCGGCAGGAATCGAATTGGAACCTTTGCTCAGCTGGAACCTCGCTTGGGCACAAGTTACAGGGCTCAAGCCCGCTGCTGACTTGAAACTTGACTCGGAAGCTAGCATCCATATTCTGGGGCTTATATGCAGCGAAATAGCCAATCTACAAGCTCAACGCATAGCAAGCTTGTAGATTAGCTATTTTTGTCAAAGATATTTAGTAAGCGCGAAAACAAGAAGGGGCCTAGTATGGAATCCTGTGGGACTTGGGTCAGCTAGGGTTTAAGAGTTTAAACATATCCGTGATTTGCAGAAACGGCAATGTTTTCACTGGTGATCGGGTTGGTTGAACTGAGGCCCGATTCTGATAGCAGCGCAATTTGAGAAGCACGAAGTGGGCTGACAAGACTCCGAAAACACACCAACAATCGATATGTTATAATTTCAAAACTACTGTGCAACAGTGTGTTAAAGCCGCTTTTAGCAAAGCACTATCGAACTGACAAACGGCACATTAAACATCTGGTATTGGCAAGAACACAGTTTTCCAGAATCTTACTTTTATCTGTGACATTTGAGTACAGTTGAGTGACTTGAGGCTTGTCTGACATAACTATTACCACTTACCAGTAGCAACAAATAGTGTTTATGTGTAAGATTATATTTCACTGTTTATTATGGATGCATTGTGGATCTCATCCCAGTTACCAACTAGTTACTAAGCTAAAGTATGCATTCCTGAGGCACGTAAAAACCTTAACCTGTTCACCACAGGTTTCTCTTCTTTTTCTTTTTTTTACAATGCCAATAGAATAGGTGGAATATGCTGTTTATTAATATACTTTATAGGTATATATGATCAGGATTGGAATATGAAAACAGCGTTTCTAAATATGACCTTAACTGGCATATACTGTAAGCTAGAAGGAAGACCATCATATTGTCGATATGCACATTATATGAACATGCTAATGAGGTTTTGTGGTTCTGGACGGTGTCCTTAAACTCTACGGCTTTAACAATGGATAATAAGGCGTTCTGAGTCCCCTTTATTGTTAGGGACACATCTTTAAATACAGAGGGATACAGTCATTACCAAAATATGTCCTGCTCCTAGTGTTTGACCAGTTTCTAAGCATTTAAAAACGTGTCAGAGAAGGTAAATTTGAATTTATTTTGGCTGTAATTATAGCACAACGGTTCTCAGCAATGGACAGTGAGAACCGGAATGGGTCGGAAACCAAACTGGGTTAGAGCTTTGTAAAGACGATGTTATGTACGTTTACAGAATGGTTTAAATAGGCTTCCTGGGCTACGGGGTCATGACATTTTCAGTACACACTTCAAAGTAAAATCCAGGGTGTTCATCATACTCAGCGAACCTAAAATTGACACTCTAGATTTTACTGTGTTCTTAAAGGACTGTAAACTACAGTATCAATTCAAGAAGAGAACAAAAGAGAAATAAATTAGTCTCTTAATGAGTAACTTGATTCTAGTCTGCCATGATCCCAATAACGGGAAAACAGTCTTAGTGTTTCACATTTCAACTAAATGCATAGTACAGCACATCCTTCAAGTGTAAACCAGTGTGACTACTGGTTGTCCAAGCAGATATCCATGAACTGTCCCACACGCTTCACTAAAACGTTTCTACTGTCTACTGGACAGTCTGGCATGGTGTGTACTTTAAAGTATGTACTACTGTATGCACAGTAGTAGTAGTACTGCAGCAGAAAGGTCCTTGTCCTCAGTTTTACCTTGATATGGACGGTTATGTTCACGTTCAACGTGGCTGCTCTAGGGGAAAGACCATTTCTTCAAACCTCTAAACTCGCCCCCAGCATTTGGATGTTCGTTGACCACCCAGGGGTCACTCCTAGAAATAAGGGCATGTTTTGAATTCAGACCTACTGTTAACTTATTCACACCTACTGGTCCATAGGGGGGAAGGGGGAAAAAAAACAACTTTCCATCTTGACAAAAGGGATCTCTTTGAAAAAAAAAAAAAGAAGTGCTGTCCAGCTTTACCTGTGCAAATAACGACATCCCGATGGTGAGACTGGAGGGTGGGAGAGAGAAATGGATGGCGGGTTTCGGAGAAACGGTGGGTTTCAAACACCCAGTCCTTGGAGCGCCGTCACCGAGCGGAAGCAGAGAGCCAGGAAGCCGGTGCCCAGCAGGTCTCCCAGCGCCGTCAGGTATGGGATGGAGAAGTTGTCTGGATCTAGACTCCGCCTCCACATCAGCCGTACGATGATGTCCGCCACGTACAGCAAGATGGCCACCTGAGGGAGGTAATATGTTTTATGACATGATACTGACCATGATACTGACCATGGTACTGACATGATACTGACCATGGTACTAACATGATACTGACATGATACTGACCATGATACTGACCATGATACTGACATGGTACTAACATGATACTGACATGGTACTGACATAATACTGACCATGGTACTAACATGATACTGACATGATACTGACATGATACTGACCATGATACTGACATGATACTGACCATGATACTGACATGATACTGACATGATACTGACCATGATACTGACATGATACTGACCATGATACTGACATGATACTGACCATGATACTGACATGATACTGACCATGATACTGACATGATACTGACCATGATACTGACATGATACTGACATGATACTGACCATGATACTGACATGATACTGACCATGATACTGACATGATACTGACCATGATACTGACCATGATACTGACATGATACTGACCATGATACTGACATGATACTGACATGATACTGACATGATACTGACCATGATACTGACATGATACTGACCATGATACTGACCATGATACTGACATGATACTGACCATGATACTGACATGATACTGACATGATACTGACCATGATACTGACATGATACTGACATGATACTGACATGATACTGACCATGATACTGACATGATACTGACCATGATACTGACATGATACTGACATGATACTGACCATGATACTGACATGATACTGACCATGATACTGACATGATACTGACCATGATACTGACCATGATACTGACCATGATACTGACCATGATACTGACATGATACTGACATGATACTGACATGATACTGACCATGATACTGACATGATACTGACCATGATACTGACCATGATACTGACATGATACTGACCATGATACTGACATGATACTGACATGATACTGACATGATACTGACATGATACTGACATGATACTGACATGATACTGACCATGATACTGACATGATACTGACATGATACTGACATGATACTGACATGATACTGACATGGTACTGACATGATACTGACATGATACTGACATGATACTGACCATGGTACTAACATGATACTGACATGATACTGACCATGATACTGACATGATACTGACATGATACTGACATGATACTGACATGATACTGACATGATACTGACCATGATACTGACATGATACTGACATGATACTGACATGATACTGACATGGTACTGACATGATACTGACATGATACTGACATGATACTGACCATGATACTGACATGGTACTGACATGATACTGACATGATACTGACCATGATACTGACCATGATACTGACCATGGTACTAATATGATACTGACATGATGCTGACCATGGTACTGACATGATACTGACATGATACTGATCATGATGATACTGATACTGACCATGGTACTAACATGATACTGACCATGATACTGACATGATACTGATCATGATGATACTGACCATGATACTGGCATGATACCGAAATGATACTGATGATGTCAGTATCATGTGACAGGACCTGACATCCATGGGACAGGCAACATGACAGGGCCTGTGACAGGGCCATGACAGCCCTGCCATTCAGTTAACTTTTGACATTGGTATACATCTGATTTTGCCATATTCTGTAACCGTATTGTAAAAGCAATAAGCCACATTAAACCACGTTAGTTAGTCCTTGGTTTACAGCTGTTTTAGGACAGCTATGGGGGTTTTAGGCATTCCGCTCCGCATCGTGTCTATCTAGCTGTTCTAAAAACTCTATAAACCACAGCCTCTTAAGACGTATTACTTTAACAGGTAACTGCTGGTCAATGATGTGATCACACATCAGATCAAAGCTTTAAAAAGTACACTTGAATGATATAACTGCAACATCTGTCCCTGCCTCGGGGCCTCTGTTGTGTCATGGCAGCCTCTCTCTCTCTAAATTAGAAACACAGAGCATGAGCATCCATCTGGTAATCAGGTGGAGGACAAACAGAAGATCTGCATTAAATCTAATAGAGTCTGCACACTGTTACGGGTGATTCATACTGCACGTATCGCCGGAAATAGGCGATTTACAAGCTCAAAGTGCATCGTGCTGCGACGCATTGTAATATATGTCAGCATTCTAATCAACAATGGGAAAAACTGTAAATCAACATTTTATATGAAGACATATGGATTGGAATATTGTCATTTGGTCCCCAAACATGATCTAACTGTCTAGAGTCACACTTTGACATGTGGAACAGCCAATGTCATCTGAGTCTTATTTGAACCACAATATTAACAGCATCCAGATCCAGTGTGTTTGCCGTCATGCAGCCAGGCACGAGGGAACTGTGTTGGCTTGATGTTGTCCCCAATGCTTGGTAATGATAAACACCCAGCTATCTGAAGAAGGCACATTAAAACCTTGTGTTGGTCCGCATGCTGCCAACACCCCAGATGGTGTTACTGTTGAGAAAGTCTCTGCAGCCAAAAGGATTGTAAATTAATACCGTATAGTTACACTGATGCTGAGGAGTTGGAGACATATACCGCTTCATGTTACCGCTGTAGTGAGCCAGGCCCTCTGTGTGTGCGCGCGTGTGCGTGTGTGTGTGCGTGCGTGCGTGCGTGCGTGCGTGCGTGTGTGTGTGTGCACGTGCGTGCATAATGTTTTGCATGTGTACACTTGGATTGCAACTTGAGTTAATTTGTCACTGGCAAGGTGACACATTTCTATTACTAGTGTGGCTGTTTTCTGTTTATGTACAGAAAAGTGTGTGTCTTCAGGTGTATGTGTGTGTGTGTGTGTGTGTGTGTGTGTGTGTGTGTGGGGGGCTCATTGTCCTACCTGTATCAGCGCAGCACACAGGTACAAGAGGGTGAACGCCACGCTGATGGGCGCCTCTCCGCCCTGCAGCAGGGAGATGGCGTAGAGGAACACCAGGTGACCGGGCACCACCAGCATGAGCAACACTCTGGCCGACTTGGAGTTCACACCTGAGGAGACAGAGGAACCACTGATGGAACCTTCTAATGCACTGGTTCTCAACGTGGGGGACCCCCCCAGGGGACCCTTGAGGACTGTGAAATCCTCAGTGTTAATTTAACTCTGAGAGTGTACGACATAGTGTAACATGGATTTTTTAATGTTTATTACATTGGACGACATAGTGTAGCATGGCTTTTTTAAATGTTTTTTACATTCTAAAATGACACATTCTCAGATTGAATGGGTTATTTAGCTCCGGAACCCTTGGAACCCCCTCAAGGATCCCTGGTTGAGAGCCAGTGATGTAGTTATTGGAAGCACACAGCTTGTGAGTGTCCTGTGACCACAGCCCCATGGTACCTGAGGAGAAGAAGGTGATACAGGGATTGGGCCAGTGCTGTCTCATCTTATAGGGCAGAACCCCGGGAATACTCCAGAAGTGGAGATACGTGGAGATCCTGCTGGCCTGAATGGCCACCAGGTTGCCACCCACACCTAGAGAGAGAGAGAGAGAGAGAGAGAGAGAGAGAGAGAGAGAGAGAGAGAGAGAGAGAGAGAGAGAGAGAGAGAGAGAGAGAGAGAGAGAGAGAGAAAACTTGAAAACTTTAGTTACTAGTTACTTTGTAGATTTTGATTATTATTACAAAACCACTTCAGACCTATATATACTTTGGCTATAGAGCACCGAAGTCTGACGTAATTTACACATCCTACCTGGTTCGCGGTTTTCCACCCCCGCTCTGAATCCCCAGAGACGTCTTTAATATTGCGTCAAATAAGCACTGTGTTCCAAAAATAAACAAATGACCCCGGCGGTTTGAGTCTTATGGATATGAAGCATCAACTGAGGGTGAGAAAACGCTAATGTTACTTCCGCCGAATTAGTTAAATTTTCACCAGAAACAGACTATCATAAACCATACAGAACCTCCTTCCTGACAATATCGCAGAGACAGTTTGTTTATTTTTGGAACGCAATTCTTATATGAGACGATTATAAGATGACCCAATGTTATTCTCCATAGAGAAATTACTTTACGAACCAGGGGATGGACGAGTGACGTCAGGACTTCTGTACTCTATTTGAAAATAGACAATCTACGATTGTGAGCTTGTAGATCTGCTATTTCCAAGGGACTTTTATACATTTGAAATCTTGTGAAATGGGACCTTCTGTATAATGAGTACTTTTTGATACCAATACTTTTGTACTTTTACCCAAGTAAATTTTGAATTCCTGACTTTCACTTGTAACAGAGTATTTCTAAATTGTAGTATTGATACTTTTACTTAAAGTTGTTCTGTGCAAATTTCCAAAAAACGACTTTTAGCAGCCTCTGCTGGTCATTACCGTCACTGCAGGCCGTTCGTTTATCCTCTGTTACCCAGAATTCCATTCGTTTTCACCGGAAGACGGAAGTGTTTCAAAAAGCGTTCTTTTAATTGTTTTATACGATCTGTGGATCGTTTCTCTTAGCCAGTGGAGCTTTAGTTACCGTGAGCTGTGTTTTCTTTTTCTGTTTTTTTTCGTTCTTCAAATCATACAATCTCTTAAAATCAGCGTAAGTTTCCTTTTGTTATTAGCGCGGTAGTTCCTGGCCAAACAGGAAACCGGCGCGGTACTTCCTGGCCAAACAGGAACCCCCTGGATTTCCGCTTCCATTTCCGGCCAGATTACGTCATTTTCGAGGGAACGTCATGCTCGACGGCGTTCAATAGAAAATATATAAATAAAAGGCTTTCGGGGGTGAAATTCTTGGAGTTTGTGAAACATTTGCCACTCACAAAAGATATACAATTTAACTTTAGTTTTACTGAAAACGTTACCTAGTATTACTTTAAGTAAAAAAATGTGAGTACTTTTTCCACCACTGCATTCATTCATTGATTGGTGTGTGTGTGTGTGTGTGTGTGTGTGTGTGTGTGTGTGTGTGTGTGTGTGTGTGTGTGTGTGTGTGTGTGTGTGTGTGTGTGTGTGTGTGTGTGTGTGTGTGTGTGTGTGTGTGTGTGTGTGTGTGCGTGTGTGTGAGAGTGAGTGAGAGACAGAGAAAACATTTCAAAAGGATTCATATCAGAGATCTAATCCATGGCTATGATTTTACTTCCCGACTAGTTGTAATATGAATCAGGATTTCAGGATAAAGTGTGTCTTTCTTAACACATGACAATGACATTAAGTGATACAAATGACAGATAAACGTTTCGTTCTAAGTCTCCATGGCTTATTTGTTTTTGCAAAGTAGGAATCAGTCTGGCAAGACTGACAATTGGAAAAGAATGTTCTTTTCCACTGGGGCCGGTAAATACTCTGCCTAGAACTCAGTGACGCTTCATATTGGAGGCGCAGCTGACACGACTTTTAGCCAAGTTATGAAAGCAGTCACACACTGCCAGGGTCCCACCAGGGCCTGCTTCCTGCTGGAGCCCCACAAATCCCCACAGGGCCTCGGCAGCCTCTATACACTGTTTCACACTTAAAAAACAACCCTGCACCAGTGGATCTCAAACTTTTTCATGTCAAGGACCCCCAAAATGATATGTATTTTGGCTGCAGATCCCCCGATCTCAAAAATATTTTGTGCCTGGGATTTTTCAAAAATAGCAGATGTGTGTGTGTGTGTGTGTGTGTGTGGATGTGTGTGTGGATTTTTCAAAAATAGCAGATGTGTGTGTGTGTGTGTGGATGTGTGCGGGGATTTTTCAAAAATAGCAGATATACAAGCTCATAGCACGGCACTCTGTGCCGCGCTATGAGCTTGTATAATAGCTATTTTTGAAGAGTCAATGTATACAATCTGGTTAAAGTGGTTAAAATCATTGTGACGCTATATTAACACATTTTGCTGGGGACCCCCTGGTACCCCCCCCCCCACAGACCCCTAGGGGTTCACTTTGAGAACCAATGCCCTACACAGGACTGAACCTGGACCGGTGGAGATGAGGTATTTGAAAGTGAGAAGACAAAAGGCGTGTTGGAAAAGACATCAACACACGGAAAAACGTATGGAAAGTGCGTGCAGTCCTATGGCTCCAACAGTGAAATAAGACCCTGCCATACTGTATGTAAAATCCACATGTGCTCCACTTCTAGATGGTATGGGACATTATGTCTTCTTTATAGTATAGACTACGTGGGCCTCAAGAAGATACAGTAGCACAACATTTTAGGTAAGAAAAAAACACTATGATATTGTTACTGCCCCTCACTTGTGAAATATGATCCATGTTTATCCTTCAACAAAAAGATCAGTTCTTTATTGAAAGGATTACATACAGTCTGACACATTTCATTCTCTTGACAATGTGCAGTTCTTACTGCCCATGACACTGATCATGACACTGACATGATACTGACATGATACTGACATGATACTGCCCCTGACACTGATCATGATACTGACCATGATACTGTCATCATACTGACATGATACTGTCATCATACTGACATGATACTGTCATCATACTGACATGATACTGACCATGATACTGTCATCATACTGACATGATACTGTCATCATACTGACATGATACTGTCATCATACTGACATGATACTGTCATCATACTGACATGATACTGACCATGATACTGTCATCATACTGACATGATACTGTCATCATACTGACATGATACTGTCATCATACTGACATGATACTGACCATGATACTGTCATCATACTGACATGATACTGTCATCATACTGACATGATACTGTCATCATACTGACATGATACTGACCATGATACTGTCATCATACTGACATGATACTGACCATGATACTGACCATGATACTGACCATGATACTGACCATGATACTGACCAATGACACTGACCATGATACTGACCATGACACTTACATAACACTGACCATGATACTGTCATGATCAGTGTTGGGCAATATTACTCAGGAGAGTAATATGTTTCTTATTAAATACTAAATACTAAATACAAAAATAATCTCTCTTGACCTTTTAAAACGAAATGTTTTCAAAAGTTAGCCAACAAAACCTGAGTAATATGTAATATGTACTATTTTTTACTAATACCAAATATTTTAGTAATACCTTACACTACTCGTTACTGGGTAAATGATGATACTGACCATGATACTGACCATGATACTGACATGATACTTACATAATACTTACATAATATAGATTATAATCTGGGCATTTGTTGTTGCCGGAGGTTGGATACTGAGGGCAGCAACGAATGCTGTCTGACTCATATGATATGGAGCTACTTATAAGGCCCAAGATATGGATGAAGACATTTCTGGTAAAGAAACTCATAAATGTCAGGCCTGATTTCCAAAAAACATTCAAACTACTCCGTAGTTAGTTATGATGTTGAGATACAGATCCGTGTCTAATCCTATAACATCAAACCACCCCGCCAAGTACACGGTGCCTCAGACACCAACACACATGCCTCGTTTTGAGAGATGGAAATGTCTCGCGGTTGATTCTGGTCAAAACACAGCACAATGTACTGGTGTGTGTGCAAGCCAGCGAGGGAAACTCAAACCAGATTGGTGTGTGCAGCATATGACAGCTGAGAGCAGTCGAATGAAAGAGAGAAGGGGAGAGAGAGAGAGAGAGAGAGAAACAGACAGAAAAATAAATAGAATCTGAGATGAGAGGTAAGAGAAACAGCAAACACAGGACAAAGACGGAGAGACAACGAGAGAAAGAGAAATAGAGCGATGAAAAAAAAGTGACGCTTAATTTACCCTCTATCATATGGTGGTGTGTCATACTCTGAAAATAGTCGACACGATGCCAACACGTTGTGAGCTTAGAGGTTGGCTATTTTCGGGGTGCGACACTGTTTTGTTATTCGCCGAAGTACACAGCAAGTCAGGCTTGAGAGAGAGAGAGAGAGAGGAGAAAGACTGATTGAGAAAAAAGAGTGAGGTAGAGAAAGAAAGAAATTGAGACGGGGAGAGAGAGAGAGACACACACAGAGAGAGAGAGAGAGAGAGACAGAGAGAGAGACAAACAGAGAGTGAAATGAATAGCAGACATTGTCAGACATGTTGCACTCTGGGGGACCATTAACTGTCTGCCTAGTCACGGTCCGCTGTGATCGAGATCTCTACAATGGAAGGGTAAACAAATCAACAGCCTTCGCTGTTGGTCTCAGATGGTTAGGGCTGTGTGTGTGTGTGCGTGTGCGTGTGCGTGTGCGTGTGTGTGTGTGTGTGTGTGTGTGTGTGTGTGTGTGTGTGTGTGTGTACTTGGCACCAGTGTCCCAATTTCTCAATCCCACCTGCTACTTATTGGATGCTTGGATGCACAATTAGCTGTGGCAGATGAGCTGTGGGGTTGGTGTGTGATCTCTCTCTCTCTCTCTCTCTCTCTCTCTCTCTCTCTCTCTCTCTCTCTCTCTCTCTCTCTCTCTCTCTCTCTCTCTCTCTTTCACACACACACAGAATGCATGCATGCACGCACTGATTTAAGCATTCACACTCACATCTCGTTTCGTCATGTCATCTTTCGTCATGTCATGTCATGTCATGTCATGTCATGTCATGTCATGTCATGTCATCTCTTGCCGTGTCATGTAATGTCATCCATCTCACCATTGATGACGGGCGTGAAGACAGCCATGCCCTTGAACTTTGGATCGCTCACAGTCTTGTCCAGTATGAGACCCCCAAAACTGGAAATAACAACCAGGAACACAATCAATGCAAAGTACACATCGTAGCTGTCGGGAGGAATACTTCAAACTTTTCAGGAAACGAAAAAGGTGAGTGTTCCACAATGGATTGCAAGCTCTTACTTTTCATTGGTTATGTATTTGTAAAATCAGACAGAGCCACTTTCAACCTGGCATCCCTATTTTGGTCATGTCATTATAGGCAACAAAATATTTTAATACGTTTGTGTGACACTGTCACACAGTAAAAAAAAAAGTTGGCAAGGAATTGATGTCACTGAACTGGACTGGTGCTTTACAAACCAGTCAGCACAAAACCTCAGGGGACGTGAAACCATCCATTACATAGAATTGGGATTTGGGGTATACATGGAATTTTGAGGAATTCATACAACAATATTATTCAGGGAAATTGTATACATCTTTGTTTGATTCAGGGCATTGTACCCATCTGTCACAATAAGTTGTTGTTTGCATGGTTTAGTTTAGTTTGTGTTCATAGACGTTCATAGTTAACTGCTGCTGTCCTTCAGACCAGTGGTTCTCAAACTTTTTCATGTCAAGGACCCCCAAAATATATAAGATATGTATTTTGCCCGCGGACCACCATCTCAAAATATTTTGTTCCAGGGACCCCCAGAAGCAAAGATTTGAGTTACTGTGAAGAGGACCGTGTTAACGGCTGGAAATCAGTACAGAGCCAGGTACTAGGTTCCAACCGGAAGGTGTATTTATTCACCAGAAATACATACAGGAACATGGACACCACAGTAGCTCTTCACTCTCAACAGACCTCTCATCAACTGAGGCAAGTGACAGCAGTTTATGCTCAGCTGAGCTAATGAGCCAGCTTGGACCATACCACTATAAGGGGTGTTCTAACTCAGAGCATAACATAAATAAACATACAATACATAAATAAACACACCATAAATCCTTAAATACCCTTAACCCTCACAAGTATATTAAAACTGACTAAACTACAAAATACTCTTTCCCCTCTACTACAATCATAAGCAACTCTAAAACACATCACAACCCCCTCTGCCCTTCTGACTTGGTCCAGCCCAATTACACTGGCAAACAGAACAGCCCAACTTGGTACATGTTAAGCTTTCAATCATTACTCAGCATTACCCATATTGCACCTCTCACACATTCCACTTAGTCTCTATTGCACTCATATTACACCAATTGCACTTGCCAGATATCACCAAACATGTTGTCTCCATAGGTGGACTAGTTAGCTGAGTGGCCAGCTCAGCTGGACAGGACACAACTAAAATGTTCAGTTAAATGTAATCAACAATAAAATGACTGCATTCCTTTCTGTGCAAACTACAATGTGCAAATTACACCGTGCAAATACTAAAGTGATAGTAACAGAGGTCCTCTCTGTTACAGTTACAAATGTTTGCTTAAAAAATATATATATATTCAAAGATTTGCACACATTTTTCATACCAGGGGTCTTCAACGTTTTTAGCAGAGAGAGAGATGAAGCAGGGACCCCCACTATATACATTATGTATGTATGTATTGTGTTGCAGATAGATTCCATAGACTTGTTTGATAGCACTATCATCAGTGTTGTGTTGGATTCATGCTGATGTGTCATGATTTCACCACTTAAACCGTCAATCCTTAGTCAACTCGACCTTTCACTGTACTTGGTCTGCTCTTTTTTCCCTCTACACCAAACCTCTTTGCTAAAGTTCTCCTCAAAATAGGAATGCTAGGGTTCAAGTGGTTAATGTAAAAAATTAAAAAATAAATCCTATCACACAAAGATTTGGCAGCCTCCCTGTAGTAGCTCTGAGAACCCCCTAGGGGGCCCCGGACCCCCTGTTGAAGACCCCTGCATTAGACTGTTAAGCGACTAAACAGTCTAAAGACTGTTCTAAAGACAAACAGACCAAACTTTAGTCTTTTTGTTCATCTCATCTGGTCTCTGCAGTAATGTGTGGTTACAATGATGTTTTGTTGTGTTTTATCTATTGATTATGCTCTCTTTGACTATGATTTGTGTTGCATTTAGTTTTTAACCTGGTTGATTTATTTTAGCCTCTATTTCCCCTCTACCTCAAAAAGCCTTTGCCTTTTAGCCAGGCCACAATTGTAAAGAAAAATCTGTTATTAATTAGTTGTGCCTGGTTAAATAAAGGTTAAATAAAAATAAATACAAAACTGAAGTCTACATGGAAATGTGTGTGTGAGTGTGTGTGTGTGTGTGTGTGTGTGTGTGTGTGTGTGTGTGTGTGTGTGTGTGTGTGTGTGTGTGTGTGTGTGTGTGTGTGTGTGTGTGTGTGTGTGTGTGTGTGTGGGGTGGGGGGGGGGTGGAATGGACCGTTCCTATTTAAAAATAGCAGATATACAAGCTCATAGCGCGGCACTTGTAGATCTACTAGTTTTGAAAAATCGTGAACATTTGTGCAAATCTTTGAATATTTATATTTTTCTAAACGAACATTTGTAGCTCAAATCTTTGCTGCTGGAGGTCCCTGGAACAAAATATTTTGAGATGGGGGTCCGTGGCCAAATACATATCATATTTGGGGGTCCTTGACATGACAAAGTTTGAGAACCACTGGTCTAAAGGACAGCAGCAGTTAACTCAGTCTATGAACGCAAACATTTATTTGTATGGCAATAAAATAATGGCTAGATGAACATCAACCATCTCAATCAATGTCTATGTGTGGCCAGCACTTCTGCATGTGTGTGTGTGCATGCGGGCACGTGCGTGAGTGTGTGTGTGTGTGTGTGTGTGTGTGTGTGTGTGTGTGTGTGCATGCGTACCTGCTGATAGACATAGCCACTATGACAGGTTGCCACCCAGAGCGGAGAACTTCTCTGATCTGTGGACTCTGGCGAGCGAACATCACCCACACAGGAATCAGAGCCAGGAACAGCACACACACCAATGGAGACAGGTACCATATATCTACACACACACACACGCACGCACACACACACGCACACACGCACACAAAGGAATCACAAAGGGAGAGTTAGTGCATAACATACAGATGAAGCTACAGTGCACACGCTCACATATGCTGCCATGCACGCACAAACACACACACACACACACACACACACACACACACACACACACACACACACACACACACACACACACACACACACACACACACACACACACACAAGCAGAGATGGGTAGCATCTCAATTAAGGATATTTAAAGCCTATTAAATCCTATGTGCATAATATCATGTAGACGTGACCGTTGCTGCCCTCTAGTGGTCTTGGACATAAATGTCATAAAAACAAACGACAACTATTCCACAATCTTTGAACGCTATATAGTCGTTCCACACCTCCTGAAAGCCGCAAATGGAACCTGTCATCTGTTTGTCATTTCCGTTCACTGAAATATATTTGAATATGAATTTTAAATCTTATTTTAGAATTTCCATTAATGCCAACCTGCAGGCAGCTTGGTCTGCGTCAGTGGTGGAAAAAGTACTCCAATGTGTTACTTAAAAGTATCAATACTGCAATGTAGAGGTACTCTGTTACAAGTAAAAGTCCGGAATTCAAAATGACTTGAGTAAAAGTACAAAAGTATTGGTATCAAAATGTGCTTAAAGTACCAAAAGTAGAAAGTACTCAGTCTGCAGAATGTCCCATTTCACAAGTTTTCAAATGTATAAAATATATAAAAATCATTTGAAAATAGCAGATCTACAAGCTCACAATGCGTCGCATCGCGACGCATTGTGAGCTTGTAGATCGGCTATTTTCAAATGGCCGAAATGTATATAGGGCTTAAGTGGTTAATGTAATTTCTTGCAATAATAATCAAAATCTACAAAGTAACTAGTAACTAAAGTTGACAAATAATTAATAATAAAAGTACAGAAAATTGGAAATACTCCAGTAAAGTAAAAAAATACCTCAAAATTGTACTTAAGTACAGTGCTTGAGTAAATGTACTTTCCACCTCTGGGTGGGAGGCAGTCAGGCAGACAGACATCCACTGTGGTGTCTTTGCATTCTCAGTGCTTCTTTTGCACAGACTGTGTGGACGGAGAGCATTTGGAACATTGTGTGAGTCAGCAGTCTGTCTCCAGAGACTAGCCCCGGTGCCTGGTGGCTCAGCCAGCCAATCATAATGCTCCTTGTGATCGTGACGACCTGGGTTCCAATCCGACTACCATCTTGTCTGTGCCCTTACTTTCCTGTCTCTCTCTACACGACCTACAGTATGAAATTGAAATGAAAAAGCCTAACTGAAAGCATGTTGGCCATCAGGCAATGTCACTGAGGTCATGTTTAAAATGTTGTCGTTTGGCATTGATAGGGAGTGTAAGTGATATGTTTTTTTTAATAAAATAAAATGAAATAATCATTGCCATATAGAGTGTTTGTTCAGTAACAGCAGTCCCCCTGTCTCTCCAGCTCTTTAGTAAACAGAAAATACATGTTCAGCTTTAACCAACTTTAACCAATCAGGACAGAGAACCCCCTAACGATCATTTATAAGCTCACATTTTACAGTGGTCTAATTCCAATTAAGTCTGCTTTTATTATTATTACTACGGTACTATTATTTTTGTCACTTCCAATTTCACTTCTTTATCCTTGGGCAAGTGATATGCTATGCACCCCCCAGCACCCCCTCACCTGGATGAAGTTGTGTTAACCCCCCCATGAACACACGTGCATGCTCATGCACACAGCCACACACACATGCACGTTGTCAGAGTGTGTAGAAGACATTGCTTTCCTTCTAAAAAACCTTTAAGAATTTTAAACATTTGGAATTATAGTTACCACCAGTTTTTATTGTCTTTTAAAGGACAACTTTGTTTTTTTACAACCAATGTTTATGTTTTAGATTGTAATTAAAGTAAATAAAAGATGAGTGTTAATTTTTTTTTTTTTACTGCTTTCTATAGTTTTAGCAATTTTCACAATCTTTTTTACAGTGTTTTCACAGTGGGCGGGGGCATTCTGTCCGGTGGCTAAATATGTATTTTTTTTAACACATTAACCCAGCGTTTTCTTTATTATTATTTACAGTAGCTCTTCTAGCCCCCGATAACTCACATCTGGCCATCTCAGACAGCCGGACCTTTTTTATTGTGTAAAAAAGGCATATTTAGCCACCGGACAGAATGCCCCCGCCCACTGTAAAAAATATCGCAAAAAATGCTAAAACTATAGAAAGCAGTAAATGAAAAAAAAATTACACTCATCATTTATTTACTTTAATTACAAGCTAAAATATAAACCTTGGTTGTAAAAAAACAAAGTTGTCCTTTAAGCTGGTGTCTTTTACTGTTGTGTATTTGTTTTATCGTCTTGTTTATACTGACCTTTACAAAATGATTTTCCCTTGTGGGTAATGACGGACATCTAATCTAATCCTGTATAGGTTCTCTCTCCTGCTAATATCAAATCGATATCCCAGCCTGAAAATGCTTTTTCTGTTTACTAAAGAGCTGGAGAGACGGGGAGACCTGTTATTGAACAAACACTCTATGGCAATGATTATTATCGGCATATAGAGCTATTGTAACAATTATTTTAACAAAGCAATATCATACCACCTTTAAGCAAAGTCTTGGGGTAAACTTATATTCACTTCAGGACGTATCAGTGTACCACTAAGTAAGTAGGTCGTACCTACTTACTACAACTACATTCTGTTAAAAAACAACAACAATAATGAGCACTCTACTGCCTTGTCCATACGCATGTGAAATTCACTTTTTTTCCCAAATAAAAGTACTTGGCTGACATGTACAGTTTTTAAACCCTTTTGACAGCTACGTAAAACAAAAATGTCAAAAATTACAAGTTAATTCTGGTGTGCAAAGCAACATCTAGGGATGCCGCAAGATCACATTAATGGTGGATATACAGATGGCTGAGTGCACGCTTCTCTTTCATCTGCTGTTCCTAAAACCCTTTTTGGCTGACGCTGTAACTCTGCACCACCGTTATTGCAACAATATGATACAGAATACAAATCGTAATCCCAAGGGCTTCTCACAGCAACCACATAGCCTGGTGATGAATCCATGCAGTCAGCATTCAGCAGAGGTTAGTTTCACAGACAAACACTAGCTGGCGCTCATGTGTCAGTGGTCTCTGTGGAACTCATTTTTATGGGGTAATCTAATCTTGATGCTACATTGATACACGTAGGCCCTTCAAAGAACCTTCTTCAAGGACTGGTAAAAAAGAAGACATTTGATATAGAATCCATGAGTCAATACCAGAGGTGGACAGACACGAGTTACTCTGTTACATTTACATTAACTGTAAAGTAGTGCTATTGCGACCTCATTTTACCTAGATTACCTCATTTTTATGGGGTAATCTAATCTTGATGCTACATTGATTATTGCAACATCATTCATTTTCATATTCATATTCATTCAACTTTTACTCGTAAGAAAATAAATTACATTTGGCTACATTCTGCTATTGGATGACTACTTTCTTCACTTCTACTTGAGTTAGTATTTTTGTTAAAGTACTTTTACTTCAGCACAGTTTTTGGCTACTCTTCCCACCTCTGCACTAAAGCTCGTACCTTTGTCGTATGAAAAGTAACATGCCAATCTATAAGCTCACAACGCGCCATGACGTTATAGATCTACTATTTCCGGCAGAACTAAATGATATGACAGACAGTATAATTTAAGCATAACTCAGTGGTTACACAATATGGATAAAATAACTCCACATTTACAGCCAACGGATACATTGCCCTTTCCACTAAACGAGAAAACAATCCTAAACAAAATGAACCAATAAGTTAGACATCTCAGAGGTACAAGACCAAAGAGCAGTAGCGCAGTAGTACCTCCTGAAGGCAGGTGCTGGCCCTGAAGTGAAGTGAGATCGAAGAATAAAAAGTCGAGCCGCAGACTGTATTGGCTCCCTTTGTCAGTTTTTATTTTGCAGTTATAGAGAGTGACACTCTGTAATTGCAAGATGCTTACATCTTGGGAGGTGCCGTTAGCTGTGAGCTGCATGTTTTTTTCTTTTTTCTTCTTACCTTTGTATTGATAGAGCGTGCTGCTGACTCCAGCCAGCAGGGACAGCGTAATGAGGTCACCGAGGCTGGCAGCGATGGGCGTGGCAACGTTGTCAGGGTTTATCCCCACCTTCCTGGAACCAATGATCACACCGATCATCACCAGACCTAGATAGACAGACATATAGACAGATATATAGACAGACAGACAGATAGAGAAACAGATATATAGACAGATATATGGGCATGTACAATACAGACAGGCAGGCAGGCAGACAGACAGACAGACAGACAGACAGACAGACAGACAGACAGACAGACAGACAGACGGACAGACACTGTAGATGGATGTACTGTAAAGTATAGCACTTTAACACGGATTGTATTCCTAAGGCTAAAGAAGGACTTTCTCAAACTGTGCTCATGCTGACATTCTGCACGGTCAGTGTTGACGTCAGTCCACTTTCATTTCTTCAGCCACTGAGGCCTCGTGAAATGTGTGGGATTATTTAGCAATTATGCATGAGGAAGAGAAATGTGGGACAGCATGTCTGAGTAGGTCAGTGTGCTAAAGTTGTTTTTTTGCAGAAACACATTCATTGTAGATTTAGGTGAACAGAGTCAATCTAGGACGTGAGATTAGTGTCAGAGGTACGTTGGTTGCATTCATGTCGACATAAATATTTACAAAGTGGTAGTTATGAAATCATGCAATACAAATCCCCTGACTTCAACAGAGCCCCAGACACAGTGCCATAAAGTCACCTTTTTTTGTTTCACTCAGTTTTATAGATTCTGTGCAGTATGTGGTCGTTTTATGGCTGAAATTCGGGCTCCAACGTAGTCAGACATTCAGTGTAATTCAGCTGGAGCTATGCAATAGAGCACTGGTTCTCAACGTGGCGTCCGTGGACCCCCAGAGGTCCTTGAGTGTGTTCCATGGGGCATTTAGGAACGAAATGGACCCTTAAGGGTCTGTACCATAAGTCAGAGCGCTCATAACACGACGCTGGGGGTCCCCTTGGACCCCCACTTTGAGAACCACTGCAGTAGAGAGACTTGCCTAGGGAGAGAGCAGCGACGAAGGCCGTGATGATGCTGCTAGCACACAGGACGGCTGCCTGGTCTAGCTCCACCCCTCCCCTGGACACCGCCCCCAAACACACCGCCGCTACCGCCGCCAGGAAGCCCACCACGGTGGCCTGGACCTGGATGGAGAGACACAGGCTGGGGGGTTCACATCCATGTACTTTACAGCAGGGGTCTTCAAACGTTGTTTTTCAGGCCAAGGACCCCCTAGCCGAGAGAGAGACGAAGCAGGGACCCCCCTCTATATTGTATAAAATTGTGTTTCAGATTATTATAATTTTTTTTACTTGGTCTGCTCTTTCCAAAAATAGCCGATCTACAAGCTCACAACGCCTCGCAGTGCGAGGCGTTGTGAGCTTGTAGATCTGCTATTTTTGGCTAAAGTTCTCCTCAGAAAAGGGATGCTAGGGTTCAAGTGGTTAATGTAAAAAGAATAACATATCACACAAAGATTTGAAGACTAACACATCACACAAAGATTTGAAGACCCCTGCTTTACAGTATATCTCTGCTGTCCGGCAGGAACCAGCTAACTCCAAAATGTTAATTTTTCAGAAAAAAAAAAAAAAAAAAAGGAGTTAGGAGGTTTTGTTCATCATTGATAAGAACAGCTGAATGGACCTCCAAGCTCATAATGAGGTTGGAGGTCAAAAGGGGGTGGAGCCTGGAGTCAGCAAAACCAGCTAACTCCACCCCCCTTTGGTGGAGTTAGCTGGTTTAGCAGAAAGTTTGAAGATCCAATGGAGTTAGCTGGTTCTGTCAGAAGCGCTTTTTAATACTTTTCATTGGTTCAATATTTTTTTTTTACCAACTCACAGACGTAAAGGGTGTTCAATAGCACTGATTTATGGAAACAAATGCACAAATTATGTTGTTCCACAAATGAATGCTCACCTAATATGAAGCTAAACAGAAATGGCTAAATTTAGGCAGTCTTAGAAGTGTGTGTGGAGGGGGGGGGGGTTGTACTCATTTTCAGAGCTTCCAAAGTACAGACTATTGGATGGAAACATTTGTGGAATTGTGGAAGCCAACAAGTATGCCTTGAGAGACTACTAAAACAGAAGGAAACAAAATACTTCTGTTCCCATGCCACGTCATGGTTACATGAAAAATATGTAGGGCCTTTCATTACATTCTGTATTCCAAAATGTGAATGATGTTTTGATGTACAGTATTACCTGTATTAGAGCCAGGTTACTCCACACCATTGTCCACTGCTGACCAGGGTCATCCATCTGACCTGTATTAGCCTATAAACACACACAGACACTTTTAGTAGAACCGACACCCAAATCCACAGTATCCAACAGAACAATCCATACATGCTGACTGCATGTGTACACATGTGAAGATGCTTGGTTCTAACTTCTAAGTTGTAGTAAAGCACACAAGTAACACATCACATGTTATAAGCATAATATAGTAGTTATAAGGATATACCGGTAACCGCACCAAATTTGGGGCATTTATAGGGGAAAATAAAGAAAAAACGTGCTGCAGCACAGCACATTGTGAGCTTGTAGATCAGCTATTTTTTTTATAATTTAGACATTGTTTGTGGTCAAGTGTTTGAACCACATAGGAAGCATATAGGACCACAACGGAGTCCCCAGGACCTTTTTGTGTTATCCTTTTAGCCTAAATGTCAGACTGTACATCGAGCTGTTTACATTTCTGTCTAATAAAGTATTCAATCAATCAATCAAAAAGCTTACAGCAGTGGACAGGCGAGCCGCCAGGGTCATCTCCAGGTTACCCTTCAGTCCCACTAGAGCAGGAACCATGATGAAGATCTCTGTTATCACCTTGAACACCTCCCAGTGCTGGAACACACACGTACACACGCAGACACACAGGAAATGACATCAGAAAAACTATCTCACACAGAGAGACACACAGAAGAACGCTCACACACACACACACGCACGCAGGTGCACACACACGTGTTCACACACACGTGTACACACACGTGTTCACACACACGTGTACACACACGTGTTCTATTGACCATCATTAATCATCATCAATACCACATATTGCGATGCCGCTCCTCCACAATATATGATAATATCTGTCTTTTTCCACTTCCTGTCCCAAAGATTTCAGAGCCCTGACAACTGACATGATAGTTGCTTTGCTTGTAGAGTTCATTTAGACAAACAAAATTCACAATATAAAATAAAATGTCACTACATGAATACAATGACAGACAAAACAATTATAATATTGATATACGGCCCAGTTCTAGCAGCACTATGGCTGCACAATTAATCACAGAAATATCAACAATGAAATGCTGACTAATGCAATTCCTAAAACAAAAAAACTTGGCTGGATTTATTTATATTCTTCTAGTCATTACAGAATCCCAGGGCTAAAATGAAGTCAACTTGTAGTGTTAGTAGCTAGGGTATCTAATATTGATGCATATGGGCCGACCACAGCCACGTCACTCTGACTTAGACATAACCATAAACAAACCCGATATGCACATATATAGGCAGGACCACAGCCATGTCATTCTGACACAGACATTAACAAACCCGATACGTCCATACGTATATAGGCATGTCACTATGACTCAGACATAACCATAAACAAACCCGATAAACCCATATATGGGCATGTCACTATGACTCAGACATAACCATAAACAAAACCGATATGCCCATATATAGGCATATATGGAGATCCGGTTGTCTTGAGCCACAGATCCAACCGCTATGCCCATATATGGTCACATACATATATGGAACCGACGGACGTTTCCGTCCAATAGTCTGTACTTTGGAAGCTCTGAAAATGTGTAGAATTTTCATTTGCCACCATTAGACCTAACCAGGGCCTTGTATTAGAGAGTTGCGTCACCTTGGGGGCAGAAAACACGTGGTTCATGTAAACTCGAAATAGTGACAAACGCTCATAGACTCCAGTGCATTCCGTAAACGTCCGGTTCAGGGCTTTGTCACTATTCGCCAATAGAAGGCTCTGTAGAAGACGGGCCCGATGAAGTGAACGGAGGTGACGCAACTCTCCTTATATGGCTCTGGATCTAACGTTATCTTCTGATCAGAACAAGAACATGCCTGCTATTGTCTCAACTGTCTGATTTATTTATACTATGTCAGGCGACAGTGTCTAATCTACAAGCTCACAATACAATGCACCGTGACTCATTGTGAGTTAGTAGATTTATTTATTTTTTCACAAGTTAAGCCTGACCGAATAGCCTACTTTCCACATCTCCACAATTACGGGCATTGCCAGTGGACACGGATGCATGCTACATTATACATGCTACAGTAGGTTCACAGAGTTTATCATCTGACAAGTTCAGCAGGTCTGCGCGGGAAAAGCCTGAGGGTTCATTTCAAAATGAACACTTAGGATTTTGCTGTGTGCAGTGGTGGAAAAAGTGCTCAAATGATTTACTTAAGTTAAAGTACCAATACTGCAAAATAGAAATACTCTGTTACAAGTAAAAGTCCAGAATTCAAAATTGACTTGAGTAAAAGTACACAAGTATTGGCATCAAAATGTACTTAAAGTACAACAAGTATAATATAATAATGTATATCGGCAAAGTAACTAGTAACTAAAGTTTTCAAATCATTGTAGCGGAGTAAAAGTACAATATTTGCCTCTGAGATGTAGTGGAGTAGAAGTAAAAGTATAGACAATTGGAAATACTCAAGTAAAGTACAAATACCTCAAAATTGTACTTAAGTACAGTACTTGAATAAATGTACTTAGTTACTTTAAACCACGTGCACACTCTTGGAGTACAATGAACACTCAGGACTTTGCTGTGTGTACCACAAGGTCACACCCTCACATCGTCTCATCACGGTCCCAATGCCGGCTTATGTGGACGGGAAAGAGAGCAAGGGGGGTGAAATCTGGCAGGCTATATATATGAGGGTGTGTGTGGGTGTGTGTGGGGTGGGGGGGGGGGGGGGGGGGGGGTGAACCAGTGGTGGATTCTGGGAGGGGGAGTTTATTTTTACACACGGGTTCTCGGGTTCTGGAATGGCGGGGATCCGGCTGACAAGTGTCACACTCGCAAAGGCTGTCGTCTTGGGACGTGGCCCAGATCTACTTGCTGCTGTTGTTCCCTATAGTTGGACTCTCGCACCCTCTCCATCTCTGTCTGCATGCATCTCACCATACACAGTATAGGCCACGGCATGAATAATCCACGGTTATGCATTGTTTTATCCAGTGCACAGATCGAGTTTTCTCTTGAGACCTGAAGCCAATTCTACACGTCTCCTAAATCCCAAAGGTTTTCTGAAAAACGTATGTTTCTATCAGTGGTGCTAAATCTTTTTCATGTCAAGGACCCCCCAAAATGATATGTATTTGGCCGCAGACCCCCATCAAAATATTTTGTTCCAGGGACCCCCCAGAAGCAAAGATTTGAGTTTGAAATGTTCGCTTTAAAAATATATGTATTCAAAGATTTGCACACATTTTCAGGATTTTTCAAAAATAGCAGATCTACAAGCTCATAGCGCGGCACTCGGTGCCGCGCTATGAGCTTGTATATCTGCTATTTTTGAATAGCCTAAAGTGTAAAATAATGCTTTTTAGCTCAAATCTAAAAATGACAAAGTTCCAGGTCTCAATGGGTTAAGTCTCAGATACCATACAGAAATGGTTGGGCCACAGAAGGATAGGAGTCTTTCTGTGGCCCAACCAAGGAGTTCTTACGCCATGGTTCTGCAAGAGGCTAGCCTCTGAAATGTCACATTGGATTTGATGTCCTAATAAAGTTACTTTAAGGGAGCGGCAGTGTGTGGTGGACCTGCTCGCTTATATCTTTGATCTCAGTTCGTTTTGGGGCCAGCACCTGCCTTCCTTTGATCTTGGCGTATCAGTGACGTCATATTGATGATGTCAGAGTCCTCTCCAAGTTTGGCCACGGTTTCATCCGAGCCCCATTGACTCCCATTGTCTCTCTATCTATAATAGATATAATTAAATTAAATAACTTCTATGGCATTGTGCAGCATGCACAAGACATTTAGCGCTGATCGGTGCGTGTGTGCGTGTGTGTGTGTGTGTGTGTGTGTGTGTGTGTGTGTGTGTGAGAGAGACTGTGTTTCCGTGGCTAATCTCACAAACCATTTGACCATTTGCCAAATGTATTGTGCATCCTTCCTGTAGGCTCTCCAAATACTTTGTGAAATCAAAATCTCAGATCCACCGTCCCTCGTTATTTGAGCCAGGACTGACATCATATTATATGATGTCATCAACATCGGAGATCCACAGGGGAGCCACGCCATTATGAGTCTTGATTATCCTGATATACAAATAAGGCACAAAAGAAACTGTTTCCTAAGAAATAGTACAAAAAATGCATACAAAACCTTCTGCTTAATCTCATCCAAACAGAGTAACCATATAATTAAGCACTGTTGGGGCTGTTATCTGCACTAGCCCATTCAATCCCAGGACGCATCTCTGTCATTTTAGATTTCTTTGGCTATTCAAAAATAGCAGATCTACAAGCTCAAAGCGAAAAAAATATATGCTTAGAGATTTGCACAAGATTTTTAGTGCAGCGCTATGAGCTTGTATATCTGCTATTTTTAAATAGCCAAAGAAATCTAAAATGACAGATTCGTTCCTGGGTGGAATGGGCTAGAAGCCAAACATGTATGCCAGACTATGTAGACTATCACTTATGCGTGAAATGATTCATTGAATAATCAATTAGTTAAGTGACAGACAATGAATCATGACACATTTTTGCAAATGACTCATCGGTTAAAGTAATGTATTATAAACATAGTGTATAAACATGGCAAATATTACATTGGTTATTTACAACTTCACCAAAATGTGAATGCTTGTCTTTATTGTATATTATTGTTATTATTATTATGTGTTATGTTTGGTGAGTTGTGATGACCATTAACCATCATTTTGTAGTTACCTTATTTTACTCTCATTTTATGGTCTAATTAATCACATAATTAACTGAATATGAGAGAAAATAATTGACAGATTAATCACTTACGAAGATATTCATAAGTAAATATTGTTCTCTATACTTGTTACTGAGAATAAGAAAGTGTCTCAAGCCTACTGTGTCCTTTCTCTCTCTCCGCAGTGGTGGAAGAAGTACTCAAGTAAAAGTATTAATACCACTATATAGCACTTAATACCACTATGTAGCAACATTTACTTGAAAAAGTACAAAAGTATTGGCATCAAAATATACTTAAAGTACCAAAATTACTCATTATGCAGAATGTCCCATTTCAAAAGTTCAATTAGTATAAAAATTGCAGATCGGCTATTTTCAAAAAGCCAAAGTATATACAGGCCTGAAGTGGTTAATGTATGATTTGGAATAATAATCTAAATCTACAAAGTAACCAGTAACTCAAGTTTTCAAATAATTGTAGGGGAGTAAGAAGTACAATATTTGCCTCTGAGATGTAGTGGAGTAGAAGTAAAAGTATTGAAAATTGCAAATAATCCAGTAAAGTAAAAATAATACCTAAAAATCCTAGTTAAGTACAGTACTTGAGTCATCCCCCCCCCCCCCCCCCCCCCCCCCCCCCCATCAACATCCCAACCTTGATTCAATCAACAGTTCAATTTCATCTTGAGGCTGCCCCCCCCCCCCTCTCCCCTCCTTCCAAATGTGATTTGGAGTGACCTGGAAGAGGCCTGTGCTCTGAACACAAACAGATACAATCCTGACACTAAGCATTACGTATCTCTCTGTGTGTCTGTGTTCCATCTACTCAGCCGTCCACTACCTCCCCCTCCACTTATCCACCAATGCAACCTTGCCATCCATCTAGACACGTTCATCTATCTGCAATATAGGCATCCAGTGTGCCATTCTGCCAAACTTTATCCATGTTTATATGCAGTCATTTCCCGTATGGACAGGATAGGATAGGATAGGATAGGATAACCAGTGGTGGAAAAAGTACTCAAATGTTTTACATAAGAAAATAGCAGATCTACAAGCTCACAATGCGTCGCATCGCAACGCATTGTGAGCTTGTAGATCAGCTTTGTAGATCGTCCATAATGTATATTTTGTAATAATAATCAAAATCTACAAAGCAGCTAACTAAAGTTTTAAAATAAATAAACTTTGATATTAAATTATATTAGGCCAATATTATATTATATATTACGCTATGTCTTTCCCTGCAGCATGCCATCCTTTGAAACATCAACGGTTTTCCCTCAGCTGTTCGTACTTGTATAAGATCCATGACGATGCCGGCGGACACCATTCCGAGTCCCGCCACCAGGTACGGTATGATGACCTGGGAAGCGATCCGGCACGAGCTCTCCGGCAGGAAGCCGTGCTCCGAGCGCGTCAGCTTCCAGGTCACGCCGCGGAGCTTGCTGCCCTGGTAGCAGAGCTCCACCTCCAGACGAGTCACCACCATGTTGAAGTGAGTGAAGTAGCGATGGAGTTCAACCAGTTTGTTAGCCCATGGCGGTCCGAGTGCAAAAGACGGTGTGTTCTGTTAAAGCAAATACTGTTGCTCTCTCTCTCTCTGCTATAGCCTCAAATCAAATCAGCTTGACCGGCTTCCTTTGACCTAAAAAAGTGAGGGAGTGAGAAGTGGACGGTCAAATTAGTGATTTTATAGATGCACCGATGCATAGATATTAGCTTTAAAAAGCAGTATCGGTCCGATATTATTTATAATGTTGTTGCTTTTTTGACAGATTGTGGAATCTTTCTTTTCTGTCACAATAGATCCAGAATAAAAATGGTGCTTTTGTTAATGAAACACTTAATTAATCTAAGATATGCATGACTGAATAGCTTAACCTGTTTTGCACAAGCATTTGATCTATGGAGAAATAGTGGATATCAGCATCCGCCTCAAAAAAGAAAGAAATCACATTGGTGCATTACTAAATGCTTTAGGCATCCATTTAAAAACAACAGCAAATGATCCAGTAATTACTTCTTCCTTCCTCTGGTTGAAGGTCTCTGGTTAAGTCCATGCATGTTTTAAGAGGTCTTAAAAAATATATATGTGCACTTATCTTACCCCGTTGATGTCAGAGGAAACTTTAATCAAGTAATTAAAAATAAATTAATTCTAAAGCTGTTATCCAATGCTGTGGTACTAGAAGTAAATCAAGTCAGAGACTGTCTCCAGGACTCAGATTTTCTTTGCATCCACTGAAAGTTGGAACAAATTCCCTGTAGAGCACTGAAACATGACATGTTCAGCCCTGTGGTGAGTGAGTCAGTGGGGCTGAGGTGTCCATTCGTCAGCAGTAAGCCGGGCACAAAATCATTAAACGGCTCTCCCTTTTATTCACAGGTCACGATGTTCCCGGCAGGTCTGATGCGCTGCCTGACTAAATGACGCCTTCAGACAAGCAGCTCTCCTCCACGCACGTTGCTTTTCTCTCAGGCAAAAAAGGGAGCAAGAAACACTGACGCAGATAATGCATTTTTCATATCATCATCATCGTATTGAATTATGTCCTGTTTTCATTAAGTCCAGAGATGGGCCAGCTTATTTTGGAGCTCAATCGTCATTAGCATATAAATGATGTTCTTAAATGACCTGTCTCTTTAATTAAGATCGTGAGAGCCTTGGGGGGGCTTCTGGCTGCTTCACGGACAAGAGAAGAGTTCAAGTTTGTTGAGTTCGATATCCAATGAACGTAGTCCAGACTTCATTCGTTTTAAGCCTCAACTCCACTTGCCCCCGTCCTGTGAAGTCGGTCTAATTTCGATGTCCACTTGCTGTACAGGTCCACTGGCGTCCAACAGGCCCCGAATGTCCGTGTCTCTCTGCCCGACAGCGCAGACGCGAAGACACTCAAAACGTCCACGGTGTCCAGTGAGTTGAGCCGATGATGTCTGCAGCCTGTCTCGGTCACACTACTCTGCGTTGGCTGGGTGACAGACAGTCTGACGAGGAGGAGGAGGAAGGTAAGAACGTTGTGACCCTGCGACGGCCGTAAGGGAGATCTGCTGGCAGAGAGCAGCAGCCGGCGTCCAGGAGGTGGGTTGTGTGTGTCTGCTCGTGTAAGCAGCACCGGGGAGTCCTGCTCCGCTGTGACGTAGCATAAAAATAGGGAGGGCTATCCGCTACGCACCATATGCAAACTCACTGAGGAAGACCAATCTCTCTCTCCTTCCTCCCTCTCTCTGTCTCCCTCTCTCTCCTTCCTCCCTCTCTCTGTCTCTCTCTCTTCTTCTTCTTCCTCTCCCTCTCTCTCTCTCTCTCTCTCTATCAGCTGTGTGGCAACCTCTCACTCTCACGTTCTATGTTATCGACCCTTTTATCTTCTTTCACTCTCTCTCCATCTTGTCTTTCTCCTGCGGTCTCTTTGCTGTGTCCTGCTCTCTGCTCCCCCCCCGCCCACAATGTTTCTCTATCCACTCCCTCTGCTCTCTTCTCTTTTCTGTTCTGTCCATCTCTCTTCTCTCACTTCCTTCCGCACACTTTCTCTCCATCTCTCCCTATATTCTCTGTTCTCTGTTCTCTGTTCTCTCTCTCTCTCTCTCTCTCTCTCTCTCTCTCTCTCTCTCTCTCTCTCTCTCTCTCTCTCTCTCTCTCTCTCTCTCTCTCTCTCTCTCTCTCTCTCTCTCTCTCTCTCTCTCTCTCTCTCTCTCTCTCTCTCTCTCTCTCTCTCTCTCTCTCCTACCTGCTATGTTTACACTCTGGCAGGGGTGGAAAGTACCCAAGTACATGTATTCAAGTACTGTACCTTTCTCAGCCGAGCAACGAGGGCATCTATCCCCTTTACAAGACACTAAAACCTTGGGAGATGGATTGCTGAGGTGGAGCTGCCATCAGCTCCTACCCAGTACTTACCGCACATCTTAGCTACCCAAGCTGTGTTACTCATACACTGGGTTTATGATGCCCGGAATCAAACCCGAGAACCGTGGCCATTCTAAGGACTGAGCAACCCAGGTACATTGTATATCAAAACTGAACAGAATGATGCTCACTGTATTATAAATAAATGATCACAATTTTCCTCACTGAGTTGAAAGAGCTGAAAAAGAATGTGTACTCTCAGCTATAATAAGAGCCATCCCTGGATATTCAAATGGAAATGTTGCATATTTTCTCTATCAAACAGCTGCCATGGGTCTGTTTAAAAAAAAAAACATAACAACAAAACAAGGAATGGGCTCACTTATAGAAAGTAATTTCTGTGTGACTTGAAAGTTGTGTCATTGAAACTCCTGGAGACGTACCTGGTAAATAATAACATCAGTTAAATGTATCCCTAAGTAATTGGCAATGGGTATGAGCCAATAGTTTGACATTGCTGTATTACCGTCTTCTGTCTGTGTCCTTGTCTGTCCCCTGTGCCTGGACACATGATTCCCCCTCTCCGCCGAGACATAGCTCAAATAGGTAGAGTTTAACCCTTTAAGGCCGGGAACAATCTGTGTCATTTAAGATTTATTTGGCTATTCAAAAATAGCAGATATACAAGCTCATTCGAGTGCCGCACTATGAGCTTGTAGAGTTTTTGAAAAAACGTGAGAATTTGTGCAAATCTTTCAATGTATATATATGTTCTAAAGCGAACATTTTTAACTCCGATGTGTGCTTCTGGGGGTCCCTGGAACAACATATGTTGAGATGGGGGTCCGCGGCCAAATACATATCATTTTGGGGGGTCCTTGGCATCGAAAAGTTGGAGCACCACTGATATAGCAAGTTTAAAAAAACAAAAAACATTTGTAGAATAATATATTCAAAGGTTTTTCCAAAACAGCAGATCTACAAGCTCATAGCGCGGCCCGCTATGAGCTTGTATATCTGCTATTTTTGAATAGCCAAAGAAATCTTAAGTGACACACACAGACGCGTTCCTGGATTGAATGAGTTAAGAGAGGATAGATGAAATACTGATGAGCAGCAGATGGAAAGAGGGTCAGCTGTCCTTCTAGGCATACATTGCAAAGATCCCTTGATACTGTGGGTGTGCACTATACATCATCCGGAGGATCAGACCCTCGTCACAATGGAGTCTGCCCAGCTCCTTATCTGAGCCATCAAAGTCATCTCCAGGCTTGACTATCAACAACACCCTCCTTGGTCTGCCTGCCTGCTTACTCAAACCCTTGCCACTAATCCAGAATGTCGCAGCATGCCTGGTCTTCAACCTCCCTAAAATTTCACATCTCCCCCCCTTCTGCGTTCCCTTCACTAGCTTCTGGTTACTGCCAGCACCCAGTACAAAATACTGGTGATGACCTACAAGGCAATCAAGGGCATGACCCCCTTACTGGTAAACCTGTACATTTGTTGTTACAGATACAACCCACCAATACTAGACATGGCTATGCCACCAGACAGGCTATGGGTGTTCACTTCACTCTGCCTTTACCAATAACTAATGCACTTAAGAGAACAGTGATCTATAGAGCAGTAACACATTGGAATGGGCTCCCGCCACATACAGTATAATAAGGCAATAAATCAAGCTTCAAAAGGAAATGAAAGGAAGCCGTGATTAGTGAAGAAGTTATGGTTAGCTTGTTTGATATTTGGGCTGTCTATAATTGGATATAAAATAGTTTGTACATATAATATGCTTACGTAACATTTATAGAATGTTAGTGGAGTTATGTGAAGATGTTGTCTTGATTTGCTTTAACTATGTAATAGTGGAATTCCATTGTATTATGTTTTCATTTGATTGTGAAGTGTGAATGTTTGGACCCCAGACAGAGTATCCTTCACTGCGGTGAGGACTAATGGGGATCCGTAATAAACAATAAACAAACAATAAACACAGGACGTCAACTCACCTCTTCAGACTATCCCCTAGCACTAGCTTCTCATTCCTTACATCACTTATTGCTGCCTATCTGCTCTGTTTGATAGGTGCTAGTTATACTATGCATCAATGTGTGTTGGCTAGTTGTTCACAAGAGAGAGTGAGAGGGAGAGAGAGAGAGGGGGGAGAGAGAGAGGGAGAGAGAGATACAGACAGAGAGAGAGAGAGAGAGAGAGAGAGAGAGAGAGAGATAGAGAGAGAGAGAGAGAGAGAGAGAGAGGGGGGGGGAGAGGGAGAGAGAGATACACAGAGAGAGAGAGAGAGAGAGAGAGAGAGAGAGAGGGGGGGAGAGAGGGAGAGAGAGAGAGGGGGGGAGAGAGGGAGAGAGAGATACAGAGAGAGAGAGAAAGAGAGAGAGAGAGAGAGGGGGGGGGAGAGAGAGAGAGAGAGAGAGAGAGAGAGAGATGGGAGATGTCATAAAACAGACATCATTGTGTCTAATTAGAGAGAGAGAAAGAGAGGGCGAGAAAGAGATACGGTATGGGAGATGTCATAAAACAGACACCAGTGTGTCTAATTGGATAGGGGCCCACTGTGCCAATGAAATACTAATGGATAATTGCTAAATGCTAATGGATAATGTTATACGGCAAAGTATAAATGATTAGGCTTGAGACACCTGAGGGCAGAGGACAAAAGTACAACCACAGG